>NW_017275998.1:288233-494190 GCF_001594065.2 Cyphomyrmex costatus
TTTTAGAATATATGTATTAATTGTTTGTTAATTTACTTTTCGTTTGACTCTTACAATGCCATTTCCATGTTTATAATGTTTATAAAAAAAACATATATATATATATATATTTATGTATGTATATAATACACAATACTAATTGTGTATTACATAAATACTGATAATATTATCAATTTTGTGTAATTAATATTGATATATTGATGTCGAATAGTAATAGTGATATAGATTTCCTCAAGCATCACTATGATCAGAGATACTTTCCATTTTTGCAGAAATATTATTGAGCCTAAAGTTATATATATTTTATACTCAAGATAATAATATCATTACTTATTTTGATTATTAAGTTATAGCATAACAACATAGATAATTTCACTTTTAATATGAGTTAGTAAGATTCAGTAAAGTCTTAAGCTTATTTAGATTATATGCAAAAGCCCAGTTAAATCTAGAGATATGCAAACTATTCGATTCATATTCAAAGCATAGCAAGCTATGATTCGAGTACAAACTATTCGAAAATTTCGAATTAAATCGTTAATGCTTACAGCGTTGTAATATTCAAAACGACATTTTTGTGTATGCTGTAAACATTAAACGCAAATATAAGAGTGGTAAATTTATTTGATAGTCAATATAAATTTGATATATGATTAAATTTTTTTCTTCCAGCCAATGGTTTTTGTGTTGACCAAGTTAGTCGCACGTATAATGCGCACTAGACTTGTATTAGCCATAGACTTGTAACTATAGTTTTATATTTAATATTTATATGTATGGGTACATATATTTTAAAATAACTATATCATAATTAATTTTTTTATATAAAAATAATTTTATCTACATATTAGAATTCAACTGATAATATAATTATGCTGTCAATAAGTTAAAAGTTATGATTCAATTTGTATTAAAAAAAAAAAAAAAACATTTTAATTCAATTCGATTCGAAATCAGAAAACCTTGATTCACACATCTGTAGTTGAATCTTTGTCTGACTAAAAAGGAACATGCATTCAACTGAATCATGATGTAAAAAATAAGAATTGTGTTTGATATAAATGGAAAACAATTACTGATGCTCAAGAGAGAATCCAGAAATATGGATCACCATAAATATATATCTATCAACATTAATCACACATCAATCATATTGACTATGATTAGTAGAAAAAGTAATTTTGCAAGTAATCAATCAAGTATTAATATATAATCAGTTCTTGCACTTAGTTCCTTGCTGGATCTAAATATATAGCCATATTCAAAAATCTTACAACAGTTGCAAAGTTACTCTTTCATGGATTTTTTTACAATAAACCACTATTTAATCATTATATCTTAAGTCATAAGAAATTGATTAATTATAATCGATTATTCTTCTCACATTTGACTGTGATTGATCAATAAGGCCTCTGTACACGGTCAGTAATACTGTCAGTATCAACGAATATTGACAATATTATTGATTGTGTGTGGTTAATATTAATGAATTGACATAGAATACTGACGATGATTTGGATTTAAATACATGCTTTTTCCTTAAGATCCATGTCGCCATAGAAAATAATATACGTCAAATCACGTCAAACTAAAGTGAAATATTATCAATAATACCTGATCGTATAAGATTGTAAAAACTAATGCATACTGACTCAGTATTACTGATCATGTAGGGAGGCCTACATAGCTTAAGACATTAAACTTAGATAATAACTTATTATAAAAAGCCTATTATTGTTGAACGCAATCATTGTCAGTATTTATATCAACAATATTATTGATCATATAATATCTATAAAATGCAAGTGACATTTTCAACCAGTTCTAGCTGTCAATTACTTGACGCCCTACCTTCTCCGTTTCGTCGAGAGAGCGTCCAAAGCTGACGAACCGATGGGAATATTTAGGAACCCATCCGTACTATGCGTAAGTGCGCTGTGATTAAGGTTAGTCGGAGTCAGTGATGCGATTTCCAACCCGCTTGCAGCACTCGATGGTAGCGCCATCGGTCCGCGGCCTGGCGCAACCGGTAGCACACAAAAGCAAAGCTCTTCTTCTTCTTCCTTAAATAATGGCTACCGCCTCCAAGTAATGAAATAGGAGGACGATCACGTCTTTAGAGTAAACCGTACAAAAATGTGAAAACGAGCGGGTGATGCAACGCCCGCAAAAATGGCGTTGCTCGACTGGTCTCCGGGCGCCTGCGTCTACGGCGTCGTCACGTCGCAATAACGCGCGTCATAAGAGCCCTAGTCGTAGAAAAGTGCAAAATGATGACAATCGAGACGAGCTCATCCGCGGACACGCATCTGATGTGTGATGCAATGCACAGTCAAAGTCGGCAACACTTTCAAAAATATACAACGGAAAATATACACCTGAACCGAAACGCGTCCGTCATCACAGGCACAGTATATCCAGTAGCGCAACTCTTCTGTCAGGACCTTTGATGTTAGTGTCACACAAAATGAAGTGCACATGCGCGAAATAAGCAAATTACTAGTCGCGCCACTAAACTTCTTTTTCTCTCTTGCTCTTTACTCTCCATCTTTCCATCTTTTTCTAGCTACTCTATCTCATTTATATGTACATTAAATTAATCTAAATGTAATAAAAACTAAAAGAAATAGAATAAATAATGAAAAGGCTCTATATGTATAAAACAATACAAATATAAAAAGGGCAAAGAGCCCTCTAAAAAATAATT
The DNA here is from genome assembly GCF_001594065.2 of Cyphomyrmex costatus. Taxonomy (NCBI): domain Eukaryota; kingdom Metazoa; phylum Arthropoda; class Insecta; order Hymenoptera; family Formicidae; genus Cyphomyrmex; species Cyphomyrmex costatus. The sequence continues at coordinate 290,941 of NW_017275998.1, forward strand.
TTTTTTTCTAAGTGATGAAAACTGATCCCCTTCTGTTTATAATTATGGCATTGTGCCACAAAACATTATGTAGTATTTCTTTTTGATTTTACTTTATTATTTTCCATTATAGCACGTATAAGGTGTCTGACTAGCGAAGCTTCTACCGGCCGCCACTAGGATATCTTTGCATCGCCAATAGAGATAGTAATATTATTATCTCTATGGTCTCGCCCTGAGAGCGGCCATCCCGGTTTTTTTCCTCCTTTATAAACCCTCCACATACACTAGTGACACCAGCTTCTATTTTCGAATTGCGGGAACAACATACCACATTCACTTTTATTGTGACACGCCGATAAAATCGTATCGTCGAAAGTAAACGTATAGTCTACAAATTATGCACGGATGTAAAGAAAAAATTTTTTTTCGACGTGTGGGCAAATTTATTTATCATTTCTCCTGATATTATTCATCTTGATATCTCTTTTATGTTACGACTAATAATATATAGAATAATTGACTCTTACGTGCTCCTTTTAAAAAAGTTCAAGTTAATAAGTAAATATTGTCAAGGTTACCACAGAAAATGAATTTTAAAATTCTCCCTGACTCTTCCAGCTTTTCCAGAGAAAAATGGAAAGTTTCCATGACGAGTATAAAATATAAAATTTTACTTTAATATTTAAACATAATATTTAAAATAATTTAAAAATAACATAACATACTTTTCTATTGACCTTGCTCGTGTTTCAAATCTTAAGTTCGAATATTATTATGTTTATATTAAAGTGCATTGATAAGCATGGCTTTTTAAAAAAATCTCCAACTTTTCGAAATGTTTAACTCAATATCGCACTGCTGAATTTTTACAACAAGCAATATTGTGTATTTTACTTCTACAAGAGTACCGCATTATTTGTGTCCATGAATCTTGCCTGCTTTTTTGTGACATTTATGCAATAATCTGTGATCTTAATTTTTTATATTGCGGAGATGTACATACATATGTACACTGGCCGACATATATGCTTTTACACATTCAAAATGGATGCGTTTCGGAACACAATCGAAACCAATCGAAACGTAACGAGTAATATATTACTCGCGATTACTCGCGGATCTCGACGCTCGCAGAATTTTTAAATGCGCTCTACCGTGCGTGTATGTAAATAAATAAATTTATTATTTGATCGAAAAGGATAACGCGCAAGATATTACGGAGAAACATCATCCATTATTTCCATGATAGAATGAAATTACATCGCGCTGTCCAGCCGACAGTTTTATATCGAATACATATATATAACTTGCTACGTGTATTTTGGAGCGACGAGATATTTTTTTAAGAGGAGAGGCATTGTCGTCTTTGACGAGAGAGAAAAAAAAATGGCGTTGCGGGGGATGAAAAAATCTAACCTCGCGCTAACGCGGGTCGCCGTCGATTATTGTTTTCCGCGGAACGTTCGAAATAGGCCGGAGAGATCGTGTCTGTGGATCTTCTCTCGATCGGTCGCCACGCATGCGCAGCAGGTCCCGCTCGCGCGAGCGATCGGATCCAACGCTGGCACGCTGCTTCCTTCGTGCAGTATGGCACGCTCGATTCCGGTTGTTCTCGTTGTCACCACGTTTGTGCGGCAGACTCTCCGTTCACCCGCAAGTACTACACACGGCGAATAATCACTGTCAGCCATGGACGAGGAATGGGGTATGTAAGCGTGCGGTGACGTTGATCGCGTTTCCCTGCGAAGCGCTCCTTGTGAACGGGGGCGATTTCTCGCGAGGGTGAGACTGACTTTTTAACCTCCACCCCTTTGCTGTGCCTCTTTGCAGATGTGGACAACGTCGAGGCGAAATTCGACCTCGCGATGAGATCGAACAAGTGGGAGGGCGAGGACGAGGAGGAGGACGTCAAGGTAATGCGATTTCCACATCGTGCGTGCGACGTGAGGACACTCCCATGCGAGTCCGCGTGCTATTTCGCGAACCTAACCTATAACGAACACATGTTCTCCATACTGTGCGCCTCGTCGTGTTGCGACACGATGATAGCACATGAGATATTCTGAGGACATTTTGAGAATATTCCGGAAATGTATATACTCAAGTTGTTTCTACTTCCGTTCATTTCTTGCTTGAGAGCAATAATCAAAATATTCTTGGAATATCATGTGTTATCTAGATGATATATTCCAATTTCTTTCTCATGTCCTTGTTGATGTTTTTGAGATCAAAATGTTATGTATTACTTTGCTATACATTCACAAAAGAGGAGCAAATAATATTATAATTGTATAAAAGGTTAAGTATAAGAATCAAGAAGGTATCATTTATGGATTTATTCATACTTACTGTTTACTTACTTAATATATCTAATAGAAACATGTATCTCGTAAACTTATATAGGAATGAATAAGTGTATTTGAGGATTCCTTTGCTTCATAATCCTTCTCAGAATGTAATTCAACATTTACTGTTGTCAAATATTTTGCAAAAATTATATTCATACACGAATAATTAAATATTAAATAATATTTGAATAATTGGTTTTTGTATATAGGTTTTGTATTAAATAATTCATGAATAACAGGTTTTTATATACAAGTTATATATTTTTATCAGATCTTTATCTGATGTTAAACACATTATATTAAAATTATATTACATTAATATATTTATATATTGATTTAAACAAATATTAAATAGCTAAATTTTATTACATGATAATATGTATAATACCATTTTGTATATATGAAATAGGTCTGTTTTTTTAGTTGAATTTCTTGCACGTAAATAGTATTAAAAAAACAGATTTATTGATAATGAAATCCTGTTTCATTTATTTATGCAATATTAAATAACCTAACAGGACAGCTGGGAAGATGTAGAAGAAGAGAAAAAGGATGTAGAAAAACCAGCAGAGGTCCCAAAGGCAAAACCAAAACCTAAAAAAGCCCTGGCTGAAAGAATCGAGGAACGCGAGGTTTGTTTCTGTTTAAGCTGCAATACTTTTTTTTTCTTATATAAGTTTTTATTTATGTAATTTTACTCATGTTTATGTAATACATTTATATGAAAATTTAGAAAAAAGCAAAGGAAGAAGCTGAAAGGAAAGCGAAAGAAAAGGAAGAGGCACTTACACCGGAAGAAAGGCGGGTTGAAGTCTTGAGGCGTCAAAGGTTGCAAGAAGAGGCTGACTTACGGCTGGCGATGGAAACTTTCGGTTTGTCGACTCTAGTAGATTTTAGTGATCGCAAAAAAGATAAAAAAGAGAAGAAATGACTTTTTTAACGAATGATCTGACTGTTTCATATTGTGAATTGATAGCTTCTTATTTCTAACATAGTAATTTTATCTGACATCTGAAATAGTGTTTTTTATCAGAGTTATATTAGACATTAGATGCACTATTCAACATAAAAGTTTTTTAAATAATATATGTCATTTTTTTATTACTTTATATATTGTAAGTGCACATTGTAATGTTACTTAGCTGAAAGATTACACTTTCTAATTATGCATGGGACGTATAAGCAGTTTTGCTTTGTAACAATGATGATATAATAGCTATTATTTTTATATAAGTGTGATGTTTGACGAATTGAAAAAATAATATTAAACACTAACTATTTATATAAAAATTGTGACTACGCAAAGTAAATTGTTATATATATTACATTAAATCGTACAGTATTATATACAAGGAAATATCTTTAAAAATACTAAATGCAACAAACGTATACACATACGCATAGAACATTATGTACATATGTCTCTCTTTTGATATGTTGATTAATATTAATTTAAGAATGTGGCATAATAGCTTTACATAATTGTAATTATTATAGCCACGCTATACCTATATATATACTCGGTTTATTATAGAAACTGCATCAAACAGGGGCAGACAGACAGAAAGAGAATATATATATATATATATATACAAGCATTTAAACTTATTACAAGCTCTACATTTAAATTTATTACTGATGTTGTTGTATTTTAATAAAAGTTGCTATTCTATGCAATTTGTTGTGTTTGCATCAGTTTTTGTAACCTTATCTCATCTGTTATCTGTCTCCTGTACCGTTCCTGATTGATTCTTTTGATGCATATATTGTAACATGCAAAACTGTTAATTCTAATGTGAGTCATATGTCAGATATATAAACTTTTATATCTCTCTTAAAAGTATAATCTACAAAATAGTATACATTTCTTCAAAGGTGCATCTCTTTCTACAATTTTATAAAGTTTATTATTACATGTTTGTATCTATTTATCAGTAAATTTTCACAAAATATGCTTAATAAATTTAATATATATTAAATTAACTTGATATTATGAAAAATAATTAAAATATAAGTAAAAATATTATTATATTACCTATAATATTTAATTAAAAAAATATATTGTAAATATTATGTGATGTGTGTGTACGTTATTACATGATAGTTTTATGTTATAGGTGTGACAGAAAATGTGTCACAAAACGAATCGCTCGATACTATGGTGATACCAGATACAAAAGAGGAATTTGAGCGATATGGTGCAGCACTGTCACAAAAAATTAATCAATTTAATAAACATGCAGAGTTTCCACTGTTTGCAGAAGAACTTATAAAGTCTATTGCTCTTAATTGTTAGTATATTTGTTAACGTTTTAATTATGTCATTTTCACAACTAGGAGCTTTACATTAAAAAATGTCTCTTTGTTCTAGTATCGTCAAATTACTTGAAAAAAGTGAAAACTATAGTTGACAACTTACTTATTGAAAAGCAGAAGATGGAAAAGGGTGATAAGGCGAAAAAGAACAAGGGCAAAGGAAAGGCCAAGCTCAAAATCGAGGGTGACAATACCTTGTTGAGCGAATATGGTGATTATGTATATGACGAATATGACGATTTTATGTAGCGACTTTTCACATATTCGTACATTCTAGTCGCCTAAATACACGCTGAGGAATATTAATTTGCAGAATTTATACAGAAACTTTATATTTGTAATTTTCTGCATATTGAATTGTAACCAAAATGTACAACGGTTTAATCTATATCCATGATATCACACTTAACAAGACGAGAAACAAAAAAAAAAAGTAGAAGCGAAAGCTAGCATTACAATATTACCGGCGGAAATGCTTAACACTTTCCGATAACTGTGTAGTGGTGTCACATTCACACGCAGTTACTCAGAACAGTTGGAGATTCTATGACTTACTGTTGAGTTTTATTGGATTTTTATCCGCGCATCCGTCGTTATCAGATTTTCAATTTTGACGTTGATGTCAGTAACGATTTTAGCTTAAAAACATTGAGGGTGTCGCGCAATGTACGCGCGATTCTAATTTATTGATTGTGCATACATTAACATCGGGCAATGAAGGATAGAACTATATTTACGTCTTTAAGTTGTAACCGTATCTTAATCTGTTAAAAGGAAGAAACTTTCCCATCTTTATATAGCTGCGTCATTGCAGACTAAACTCGTGTAATTATATTGTGGAAGTTTTCTATAACACAGCTTATATATATTCATAATGCATACACACACGTACTTTTATTGAAGATGATTAAAAGTTGGTTTTGAAAAGAGTATATTCCTAAATAAAGGTTGATTATAAATTATCCGCCTCTATGATTTTTGCTCATAATTTATACAATTGTATATTTTAATGCAGAGAAAAGTATCTTTTGTATTTTCTGTTTCAATTGCGTTTCTCCATTTGTAGATGATATCTTTCGGCTGTTGATAAAAAATTGTCTAGATTGCTCAGCCTAGAGAAATTAACGCGTATGCGTTGCAGTGCACGCAGGAATGGGCGATATGTGTCTCGGGGGGTAGGGTATCGCAAAGATAATGTTCATAAAACATGTAAGAACGCAGCATTAAATATCTCGATATCAGGAAACTATTTTCTAGACTAAGTCAGTTACGTGAACAATTCCTGAGATCTCTCAGGTATTTACTGCTGCGTAGAAATTGATATTGATTTAATAAATATCATTCATTTGATTCTCATTGTATTTTTTTAATGTTTTGCAGGCTTGCAGCTTGTCGGATTGTTGAATTATTTATGTTAGATCAACCCTACTTTTATATCTGACAATTCCTTTCATATCATTTCCTTTCATATTGTCCAATTTTGGTTTATTTCTCGATTTAACTTTAATATTTAACAATCTAACTTTACTCTCGATTTAACTATTTATCCTAAGAATTAGAAAAAAATTCATTTTAATTTTTAGATTTAATAAAATTCTTTGTAAGAATTTTAGAAAAGATTCTTAAAATTAAAAAGATTCTAATTTTTAACATCAGAAAGAATATTAAACCACGATTAAAGTTAATTTACGTTGATGGAACCGAATCTTATTATTAAAGTAAAAGAGAATGTCTACATATAATTCCTTCTTAGGTTTGTCTGTAAACATATGGCTATATATATAGATTGATAAAGTAACCATATTTGGGTCATTTCTTTTTACTCTCCTCATGTTACGGTAAAAGCATGAAATCAGTAATTATATGCACTTATTGGTGAGTCTATACGTATTAATTTTACCTCTAAAATACGAGAATTAAAGACAATTGGTCTTATTAGAGCGTATATGCACTAATGCTAATTCAACAGACGACATAACCTCAAAATATCAAAGAACGCCAAATGTTTTTGTAAATTAGAAATGTGATATTATTAATATTCTGGTTTACTATAGCGTAATTAATAAAAACCTTACTATTTTAAATTGTATTTAATATATAAATAATTTTATAATGAAGTGAATTCAAAATAAAATAACTTTACTACTAGGACAATTTGTTCTGTTTTTGTTTCCTTAATTTTAGTCAAAAAAAAGTGTTAAACTGTATAATACTTTTACTAAATTTTATGTTTTTACTGTACATATTTAATTGTAAAAGAAATCAGATTTCTTCTATTTGTGAAATATGAAAAATATATATGACTTGATAGGATGTCGGTTGATTTTACGAAAAATGAGAAGAAACTTTCAAAACGAACATCTCTAATAATGTTAAGTTTACGTGACCTTTTAATCATTTAATTAAAAGATTCCTCGATTTAGGAAATGGCGATAAATATGCGTTTCCTATTCCGTAATATAAACAGAGCATTTTATTGCTCAACTTCCAAACATAATGTCAATTCGGAGAAAACAATACCAAAAAATGACGCAATTAAGGATTGGAGAATAGAGCTGTATGATACTATGAAAGTCTTGCCAAATTTTATCAATGAAAAAGAAGAAGACATTCTTGTACAAGAGGTTGACCCTTATATGAAACGACTACGCTATGAATTTTCCCATTGGGACAATGTTGGTAAAATGTCAAGTATCATTACATTTCTCTATTTATATTTTATTTGTTGAATTATCAATATTTTGGATCTTTGCAGGCGATACATGGCTACAGAGAAACCGAATGGAGCAAATGGAGCGAAGATAGCTCTCAGATTCTCGACAGAGTCCGTAGAAAAGCATTCTTACCAGAAATGATACAGCTCTCGCTCGTGCATATATTAGACTTAGCTCCTGAAGGATGGATAAAGCCACATATTGATAGTGTCAGGGTAATGACATGTTATTTTTATCTTTAAGAACTACTATTACTTTGTTCTTTAATTTATCTGTTTTTGTTAATTTGAATAGAAATAAGTTTTTTGTTGTTTAAAGAAAAGATTGGAACAGCAAAAGTGAAACAATTTCTACTAGTTAAATTAATTGCCAATAGAGTTGAGAGGTAATTCTAATTAAAATCAATTTCAACAAGATTTTATATAACTCTTTAAGATGATTTATTCATAAATTCTTACGAATCTGTTACAAAATTTTCCAGTTTTGCGGAGGAATTATTGCAGGATTGAGTTTGCTAAGTGACAGCGTAATGAGATTGGCGATGGAAGGACACGAAAAGGAATGTGTCGCGTGTTTTCTACTGCCAAGGAGATCGTTATACATCATGAGGTTTGATTTATTCGCAACTTTTATTACAGCTTTTCTTAATTATATATTACCGAAAGATTTTATAAATATCATTTTTAGTGGCATTGCGAGGTACAAGTACAATCACGAAATCCTCAAGTCTGAGGAATCGTATTTTGAAGGACGACACGTACCAAAAGGCAGACGTATTTCTGTAATATGCAGAAGCGAGGCTGATCCCGAAGTTACTTAATTTACTCGATTACGTAATCTAATCGATTGCTTAATCTAGATATCACAATGTATCAAAATATCTCTGTAAATATCTAAAGTTAGATTGCCATAGCAGGAATAAATAATTGTTAATAAAGTATATTGTTTGAAATTAGTTCGAAGTATATTGATATGAAAAATTGACATTAAAATACGTTATTTGTATCAATTCCACTTTATATGCACCTGTAATATCGAAATTCGCGTTTGAACTCTTTCAAATTTCCCGCCAAAGTGAACCGGATCACGTGACTTCGACTAGATGGCGGTGCCGTCCGAGGCGCAGAGATTCAATCGTCGTGGCGGCCGTCTACGGGAACGTCGGTCGTCGATGGCGGGGCCGTCGTACGAAACATGGCGTCCGCGAGGTTATTGCTGTGAGTGCTGCTCCGTTTTCTATTGTTAAATGCGGCATCGTCACGCGGTCTCCGGTCTGACGCGGAGCGTCGTGTCCTCGGGGCCGGCGAGGGCGTCTGCTTGAATCCCGCCGCCATCCGGGTTTCGGGGGCCGCTCGTAGACGCGGTTTAATCGAGCAGCGCGAGAGAAGATACAGGGCCCCCGTCAACACAGAGTGGGCGCTTGTGGGTATACACACCCTGACGCGCGGGACCAGTCTGGGGACCGAGTTCCGCCACAAGCGCGACGCGATTTTCATCGTCCCGGCCGAATTCACCGTTCCCGCGGGCCGCGACCCCGCGGCGAGTGTTCCCTAGGTAGGGCGAGCGGGGCCCTGTGCGCCGCCGCCGCCGCTGCCGCCGCACACACGGACACGCGCCTTCAGAATGCCGGTCCCTACCGTGATGAGATTGTTTTTGTACATGGGGTGGTAGGAACACAAAAGCCCCTGGGAGATTTGTATTATTCTTGCCCCGGTGGCCGTCGTCGTGAGAACGCTCACACGTTCCCCGATTTCCGATGGAAAGCGGCACGATAGCACCGACGTGGTCGCGCATTGTCCGATTTCGCAGTCGTAGTGCTCACGACCGACCCCGAACATCGGCGAAGCCGATATAAACACGGCCGACGGTGTTCCGGAGGTACGGGACTGTGTGTCGTTGTCGAGGATGCGTCCAACCACGGAATAACGACGATAATATACATAACATATGATCCCAAGTTATCCCCACTATCGGGTAACAACAAGGTAAACATTAGACAGAATAGTAAGAGAAAACGGTGAATACTACCCTAGCGTCTTATTTCCTACATTGCGTGAAACAAAACAGCAAAATATCGTCGTGCGCGCCGAGAGAAGACAGGGGTGTGATATACACTACAGAAGAGAGGAGTAAGAAGAGTGTTGAGCCATATGCCGCCAGCCGGGCTATCGGCGAGAGGCTTGTCTACCTTGATGGACCACGGACAACCAGATGCTCGTCATCGGAGCGAGCGTTTCCTACTCTACTCAGAGAATGGCTCCTCACATCCGCATAGTCCCAACACGGCCAATTCATCGCCACGGTATCAGTACAACAGCAGAACCAATAGTCATACTAGGTAAAAAGGATAGAGTTTGATGACTACAGGTATTATGTCTTTGTGATATCGTCTTGTGCATTTATGATAATTTCTTACAGTTACGGGTCCATATATGGACGTACATCTAGCAACAATATGTCTGATAGCAGCGTTTCTGACACACATAGCGGTGGAACTGCTAGAACTATCTCTCAACAAACTAGTCCATCCCATGGTACACATTCCTCTTCTCAGTCACGGCAGGACAACAGCATCACTATTTTCACAGCCCTCTTTGATTATGTCGCTCAGGGTGAAGACGAATTATCCCTGCAGAGAGGAGAAACTGTTGAGGTAACTTATAATATCGAATTTGATTAGATGCACTCAGTGTGCATATTAAAGCCATCATACACAAATTGATGTAAAAATATGTATTTAATATAAATATAAAAGTAAATTAAACCATTAAATTGTTGATTCATTTTATCATACTATTAAGTAAATTTGTATTTTATAATTTAAAATATTTGCATTTCATATTTATAGAGATTAAATCAGTGTACAACGGCTTTAACATGTACAAGTGCACACTAGTGCGTTTAGTTGAATTTTCTATTATTCTCATATATCACGTAATTATTATAATGGTCTAATACATTATTTTCATAAGAGAATACCAAATTATTATTATTATTTCCTGCAACAGGTTTTGTCGAAAGACACAAAAATCTCAGGTGATGATGGATGGTGGACTGGAAAAATTCGTGGAAAAGTGGGAATTTTTCCAGCAAATTTCGTCGCGGAGGCAGAAAGTATCGATCGAGTTTCGTCGGTGATCGATAAAGTCCAACCAATCGAGATCGACTTTGAGGAGTTACAATTGGAAGAAGTTATAGGTGTTGGAGGATTTGGAAAAGTATACAGGTACATGTGCAAAGTGTAATTTATAAAATGCATAAAGCTATTATTGTTTTAAAAATGTTTTATAAAAAAGATTCCGATATATTGATTTTAAAGCACTAAAAATAAGTTCAAGATATATATATATATTCCATCGAAAGTCTTCTTTAATAAATTTGTTTATTCTTTCTAGGGGCTTTTGGAAAAAACGCGAAGTTGCTGTGAAGGCTGCACGGCAAGATGCAGGCGAGGAACCTAGTGCAACATTAGAAAATGTACAGCAGGAAGCAAAATTATTCTGGTTGTTAAAACACGAAAATATTGTGCAATTGGAAGGAGTGTGTTTAAAGATGCCCAATATGTGTCTTGTGATGGAATATGCCCGTGGTGGCAGTCTTAACAGAGTTCTCAGTGGTAGGAAAATAAGGCCTGATGTATTAGTCGATTGGGCGATACAGATTGCGAGAGGGATGGATTATCTTCACAACAAAGCTCCAATAAGTCTTATTCACAGGGATCTAAAAAGTTCTAACGGTAAGATACCTTAACATTAATGACAATAATTGTATTTAACAATAAAATAAACAAATTGTATTACTTTTATTATAAATAATTTTTTTATATCGACAGTGTTACTGAGTGAACCGATTGAAAATGACGACTTTCAATACAAAACTCTAAAGATCACGGACTTCGGTTTGGCAAGGGAAGTTTACAAAACGACTCGTATGTCTGCGGCGGGCACGTATGCTTGGATGGCGCCAGAAGTTATTAAAAAGAGTACTTTCAGCAAAGCCAGTGATGTATGGAGGTCAGTTCTAAAACTATCAGATTTATTATTAAAAAATTAGAATTAGTATTTAACTATATGTGCGTTCCTTTGCACTTGCAGCAATTATTTATTCTTTGTATTTAATAGACAACAAAAATGAAATTATGCTTACAGTATGTGAGCGTGAAAACGTACCCTATATTAGGTACTCTTTTTAAACTTTACTTGCGTGGGATGTTTATGACCTCTTCTAACTCCTATATTACATTTTAATTATTATTTTTCTCTCTTTGACGATTTACAATTTAATAAAGATTAATAATATTCTATACATCCTTTAGATAAAGATAAATGTAAAAAATTTTATTTGTGAAACAACTTATATTAAATATAATATATATAAAAAAAAATAATTATACATTTAACGATTTTATATAAAGCCGAAATATCTCACGCAAGTAATAAAGAGTTAAAGAAAATCTTCTGATTATTAAAGAAAAGTTTCTGATTGTTTTTTAATTGTGCTTACTTTCCATTAAAGTATTGAAATATTGATTAATAGCTATGGCGTGTTACTGTGGGAACTTTTGACTGGGGAAACACCGTATAAGGGTATCGATGCTCTGGCTGTAGCGTATGGTGTTGCCGTCAATAAGTTGACTCTACCAATCCCATCTACCTGTCCTCAACCGTGGAGTCTTCTTATGGAAGGTAAAAAATTCGTAATATTTAAATAAGCTGTTATTTTTGAAATATTAATGCATCTTGGAGGAATATAGTAAAAATATACTAAAAATGATCATTAATCACAGCGTGCTGGGCATCGGATAGTCATGCTCGACCAGGATTCACGGATATTTTGAACGCTTTGGATGAAGTGCGCAGTGCATTCGCGGCAACGCCACACGAATCTTTTCACACGATGCAGGAAGATTGGAGGCTGGAGATCGAACAAGTTCTGCATGGATTGCGCATGAAGGAAAAGGTATATACATATATATTTAATAGGACACGCTAATTATTTATACATTCGTATATATTAAATCATGATATATATTTTTTCATATATTAACAGCCATAATTGTGTAAATTATTATCTTTACATTATATATATATATATGTATATATACATATATGTGTGTACATTACTGTTAATATATAAATATGCATAATGAATAATATTTCCAATCGTTATTTTAAATGCTTTGCAAAGGCATGCCGTTCTTTAGAAGAGGTAAGACAACAGAGTTGGATTAAGATATCATTGTTATAGAAAGAATTATATGTTTATTTTTTTTATTTTTTATTAAATAAAAATACATTCTCTCTCTCTCTCTCTCTCTCTCTCTCTCTCTCTTTCTCTCTCTCTCTCTCTCGTTTTCTTTATCTATCTCTAGTTATGATAAAGAGCGTAAAATAAAATTATGTTGTTTTAAATAAATTAAATTCTGACACATTTTTTTTGCTCATAAGGAGCTGCGCTGTAGGGAAGAGGAACTAACGAAAGCACAGGTGCAACAGAGACAGCACGAGGAAAATTTGAGACAGCGAGAACAGGAATTAGCTGCGCGCGAAATAGCTATTTTAGAGAGGGAGCTCACCGTGATGATCATTCAACAGCAAAATACACCTACGCCAAACAAGAGACGTGGCAAATTTAAGAAGTCGCGATTAAAATTAAATAAGAAAGAACCTGGGAGCAACATCAGTGCTCCTTCGGGTAAGAATACCTACTTTATTATGCTATTCATGTCGTACAATTAACGGATTTCTTACAAATATTATCGATAAATATTTATTATATTCTCTGCTTGGAACATACATCAGAATGGAATATTGTGAATTAATTTTGGTGACGTATTGTTTAGATTTTCGTCACACGATCACCGTTCAGGACACGGCCTTAGATCGAGGTAAAGTGAGGAATCCATCGAGACCGAATAGTCCACCAGGCTCACCCAGCATTCCGAGGCTCAGAGCGATTGCATGTGAGTAGTCTTTTACTTTGAAATATCGCTTCTAGTAGTACCGTGATTATGACGATGTATTATGCGCAATATGAGTGACTTTACATGCGAGTCAAACGTATTGGAATTGTAATCGAACAATTTGAGTGTAACACTGTTTGTTCGTGGTAGACACTTTGTATTTTTATTCGTGTCGATATATATTTTTTTCGGCATGGTGTGCACAATTTTATTGTTTTTATATATGATAATTTTCCATTTTATTTTCTATTCTTTGCAAAAACCACGATTACTTTGAGCTAATGTATTATCATAGTATATACTTATAAATTGCTGAAATTAGCGTGCACAGTTATATCGTTTGACAGTCGCTTTACGAAGAGTATATCCGTAAAGAAGCTTTACCTCCGCGCCGAATAAGCGAAGGAGATGAGAAGAGTAGTTAGTAGTATCGTAGTGAGTAGCACTTTGTTTCTTTTTCTTTCCCCGTTTAGTACCGGCGGATGGAGTTAAGGGTAAGACTTGGGGACCATCGACGCTACATCAACGTGAGCGCGGGGCTATTATCACTCAGCCGCCGAACCCCGCCTCTCCTGGCGGCAAACGCTGGTCCCGTTCCGCGCCAGATCTCGAAAAGACACCTCTGCGTACAGCCCTGTTGGCGAGCGCGCACCGCTCCCCGCTTCTGCAGGAAATAGGTAACCCTACCACCAAAAAATTGTACTCCTCAGCCAATAACCTGATAGACAATCAGCCAGGATGTAGTAGCTATAACGATATGCAAAACTCGCTCGACAACATCGTGCTGGGCGGGTACTGTGCTCCTTGCAACATAGGCGAGGACTTTGTTATTTTGGACAACGACATATACGAGTCCGTAGTTGTGCAAAACAAAAATCCCTCGAATAATCTCAAGGCCCACTTCTCGGAGGAGCCCTCGATAATCAACGACGATTATCTAAAAACGGTGGGTCATCGCGCGGCCGCTACGGTTCCGAAAGCTACGTCGCCCAAGTGCCAAAAGCCGCCCGAGTGGGAGCTCTCGTACTCCACGAATTTCGTGCAGAACGTAGCGTCCACTCTGGTAGGTACCGCGAAGCGGGTCAAGAGTAAGAAGCGCGACAGAAGTAAATCGAAGGAGTCGAAGCGCAGGGACAGTTCGGAATCGCGGCTGGCATCCTTAGCTGATTTCTTCCGGTCGCCATCCGGCTCGCGTAAGAGCTCCCTGAATTCACCGCGTAGCGGCGAGAGAAAGAACTCTGTAACTATCAAAATTAACGACTACGACGGTTTGGAGTCGAGCCCCGAGAATTCTATTGGCGGCAAAACTCAACAGTCTCAGCACAAGTCGCGCCTTTCCAAGAGTCCGCTGCGAGTATTGAACAAGATGAGGACGTGGGGCAGCCGGGACGCGCTCGACGACAAAACCGCCACGGTTAAAGTGGAGTACAGCGTCCTGGAAAACGTCATATCCATACCGCAACTAAGCCATCGCGATTCGAGCGAGCAGATATTGGGCAACGTCGGTGTCTCGGTGCCTAGATTTCTCGCGGCTAACTCACGCGAGGGGATAGACTTCGAGAGTCTCGAATCGGAATTGTGCAATTTCGACTCGGAGCATTCGAACGACAGTTCGAGGTCGAAGAGTTCGTTGGGACCGTACCACGAGACGACGGGCTCCAGGCACAAAAAATCACCGATCGCATTCGAATTGGACGTGTCGCCCGCGAAACCGGTCGCCACCGCGTACCGTTTAGACCACGGCATCGAGATGAATTCTTTTTTACATCACAAGTCCAGAAGTAACGAATACTTGCGCAGCTGCGATGGCGACAGCGTCACGCAAACGTCGCCCGATGGCCTCCAAGAGGGAAACGATCGTCAGAGTCCGCGTGCCAATTACAGTCCAAAGAGAAGTCTGCCCGCGTCTCCTCCGGATCATGCCAGTCTCTGTCGCTCGACCTCCGAAGATGCCGACGTCGTGTCTAAGAATTTCGCTGGCGAACAATTCTCGAGAAAGGGTGACAAGTAATCGCGCGTGGCTTCGACGAAACGGATGTACTCCCGCGACTTTTTGCATACAGGGCGTTCCGTACGTGCCCGCGCTGTTTCTTTTAATTTCAAAATTCGGATACATTTCCCTTTTTGGGACACGCGTGCATAGTATCCGTGATTCACATTGTAAAGGAAGCGCAGCCGAATTACGAATGCCCTGTATTTAACGAGAACGCAAGTAGAGCCTGCAGCTCGAAACGCATTTCGGATGGCATGCCTCCTATCCGCCGCACTTTTCTCTTTACATGGTATTTGAATGACTTCGTACTGATCGTGTGTTTCTATTCTATCGCAGGCCTCTCTGAGGAAAGCATCTACCACACCCGTAAGTTTTCTCTTCACGCAACGGTTGTTATGTCGTATTCACTTGATGTTTCCTCCACCCCATTTCCTTCTATTTAGATTTTTACTCCGAATTTTGTTCTTTCTTTTCTTTTTTTTTTTTTTATCGAACGACGGTTTGTATTGCGTATTGTAAAGCTAAGGCAAGGATCTCAAGTAGACAATGTCTTTTTACTTTCATAATTGAACGGACTTTTGCTATGAAGCCTTATCATGTAGTTATTAGCTAGTGCTTAGTGGTTGATCACATAGTGATAATGCATGTGTACACCAATCGATAGTGTCTTTTCTCATTGTCTCTATCAATTTCGTTTGTGGACGACACAATTAGATTTTGTTCTGGATGAACTGTACGGACTTCTCGTGGACGTCTGATTGAGCGATACTTTTGTTGCCCCGCTATGTCTCGCGTCCATTATGTAGTATATTCCCAGATCATTTTATCGGGATGGGACTTGGTCTCCTGTGCAGCGTGAACTTATTCAGACTTGCGAGGTGGTTTGGATTAGATTCGGTAAGGGACCAGATTTAGAAATTTAAGTTAATTCCCCTCTCCTCCCCCCCCCACACCTACTCTACGACGAGAAACGCGAAGAAGCTGATGCATTCGAGGGCTCAAAGTTGCCTCGAAAGACGGAATTGAAGGTATATTTAAGCGATAAAACCAAATCCTTAAAACGTTTATACATAGGGCACGGACTTGTTTCTTTTCTTTTTTTGTACCCTCCCACCCCCCCCCCTCACGCGCTATATAATTTACGAATTATTTATCCTAATTTAAGCCGATGTGATACTCGTAGTCCGAGTAAGCTAAAATCTAATAAGAATATTAAAAAGAAATATATATTATATATGTATATGTATACACACAGTCTTTCTGGTGTTGGTTCTTTTCTGATATTTATCTGGAAGACATAACATTTCTAACAAGCAGATCTAACAGCCCACTACTACGCGAAAGAGAGTCACACGCTTCGTCTATTACCGCAAAGTTCAACTTTAACGGTACTTTTACATTGGAGCGTTGTCAAGGTTGTATATCTGCATAGTCATAATTTTATTAAACGAAACAAAAAATCAAAATTACATCACATATATATTGTATAGTATATGAAAAGAGAGAGAGAGAGAGAGAGAGAGAAAGAGAGAAAGTGAGCGAAAGAGAAGAGAAAGAGAGAGAGAAAGAGAGAGTGAGAGAAAAACGAAAAGAGAAATATATATTTGTTAGCCCTTCTTATTTCGTTGTCTTATGTGCATTTAGATCGATTGCAAATTTATTAATTGTTAAATACAACTTTCAGCGAATTGTTCGTTTTTCTGTACTATTTGTTATGCCAAACTTCCAACGTTTCCGAGAGCAAAGATTTTTGCACACATCACATTCGACACACGGAACCACACACGCACACACTTGTATTTAGAAATAGAAATTTTTTTCAATAAAACCTTTTCAGTTGGACACGTTGAATTTTGTTTTTTCGTTTTGCTGAATTTTTACGCTCGGTTTGCGATATTTGCTTTGCTACATTCGATAATAACGGCATAATATATTTCTTACATCGTCCTTTTTATCGGTGTTTCCGTAGAAAAATAAACAATTATATTATTCGTCCATAATCAAATTAACGAATATTCATCACCGCTTACCAACGTTACATGTAACCGGGATTGTACGGTGTGCCGAGAGACAGCCGAGCGTAAAAAAAAAAAACAATCCTTGCATGCTTCCAGTAGGATCCTAACTTAACTCCGATTTTGGGTATGGTTCCTTTCTCTTCCTCAGGTCCTAGATTCGCTAAGGAATAAATATTACTCGCGTGTTAATTCCGTACATGCCAATTTTGACAGCTGCGAGAAATAGGGACTTGCAAACGTTAACCATCTGGTTAAATGCTTCCGCTACAATTATATAATCCGGCTTTATGTGACTTTGTTCTAAGTCGTTTTATTTTAAGTCTATGCGTGCAATGAGAAAAAGAATCTTTATAAGTAAAAGTGTACGAGACAGTATCTCTACAGTAATTTATCGTTTAATTACTATCTATTCTAAATAGAGTTTGGAATGTTTTATGTTTTAGATGTGGAGCACAATACCTTTCGGATATATCTTTAAACAACTTTGCACGTAGTATATATTGCACGAAGTCTATACATTACGATAAGGATTAGTAGTTCAGTAGAAACATTTATCTTGTACGTTGAACTTTGCTACTATTTATGAAAATTGGCTAAGTCCAATATCAGCAGTTTGTAAAGAATATTTCACATCATTTTAAAATAAATTTAAAAATGATGCACATGTGTATTTAATTATAAATACTTCATTAAATTTATAGATACTTGGCTTAGCCGATTTTTAATATATGTCTTATATGTTGTACAATTTGGATGCATACCTTTTAATGGGGTTTGTTCATAGCAAGTAGAAACCGCTAATGCGTGAAGATAATACTTAATTTACATTCTTAACTTTTACTTTTTTAATTGCTTTTGTGCATGAGTAAAAATAATAAACAATTAATAAGTCAATTAAGCATATATAAATTGCAAGCTGTAGCACTACTAAAAATTAAAGTTCTGAGCGTAAGATATGCATCAAGACATTAAATTAATTAAAGATTTAGTTAATAGCGCGGACAAGGTAAGCAATTTCCGACCGTATTTACAAATTTGCAAGACGGGGAAAATAAAAAGAAGTATATATTATGCTTATAAATGAAACCGTAATTAATTTGTCAATTATCTTTGTAGATTCGCTTTAATGATCCTATTACTCTCGAGCGGATTGCGCGAGTGCTACACCTGTCGTCGTCCAAAAAACAACCTGAATATCTTTTATAGATTATACAGCATTACCGCCCGATCTGTCGACCGATTGGATAACGTCGGAATACCCTCTGAAGCCCGGGCTGACCGGGCCCTACATCATGCCGATGCCTGTTCCCATGCCCACCCTCTACAACGGCGAAACGAAAAAACCAAAGCTAAGCATAGTCGAGCTGGTACTGTACAACATCGCGGCGATGCTAGCCGGTGTGGCCACCGGCTATGACGTGAGAATGTCGAACATATCCCCGATACATCCACGACTGTATCCACGGCTGGGTGAGTGCGACGAAGATCCGCCGAGGTGGTGGTTTCAAGCGGACACCGGATCGAATCGCAACTCCTATCTCGGTGCCGATTACGAGTTCAGCTCGAGCAGCGGCTACCCGCACAATACTTATCACGGACGGGCACACCATTACAGGTAATCTGACAAAAAGGAAAAACTTTTTTAGAGAAAATCATTCAAGATGTGTATTAGGACTTGGTCCACAAATGTTAGATTAATCTTGGTTTAACTTACAATTTATTTTTCTAATTCTTAGAATTAAAAAAAACATAATATTCTAATTATTTAAATTAGAAAGAGATAAATAATAAAACTAAGATTAAAGTTATTCTTACAGTTTTGAAATCGGGCTCAGGTGTATAGTCTCTACAAAAAGACTTTTTTTCAAAGAGGAAAATTGGAAATTTATACTTTCCATAAATAAATGTTGCATATATATGAAACAGTTTAATGAGGTCAATATTTATATTTAAAATACAATTTTAGTTTAAATGAAAAATGTTTTCGTTTTATCTTTTTTATTTTTTTAAAATATCTGCTATTTGTTGAAACAGTTTTACCTAGATTTTGAATCACTACCAAACTTTTTACATTAATTTCAAATACAATATCAAAATCTATATTTTTTCATTTTGTTAAATACGTATAATACATTCTTAAGTAAAATGTAGTTGGTTTAATTTAGACATGGAATGATAATTATCTTATTTAACATACATTTACGTGATTATCATTACAGGCCGTTCCTGAGTAACATGGGTGGGATAGCGCCTGGTCTACCATCCGCGGCGATGCCGGATAAGCCACTGCGTTTCACGGATTCCCCACAGCACTACACGAACAGTACGACAGGCTCCAACGCCCCAACGCCTAGCCCAAGAAGGAAGAGCAGCACCAGCAACGAGGATGCATACGACGCAGCCCGTGTCGACCGTATGGAGAGGGTGCCAACGATATACATGGGCAATGTCACTCCATTCCCCGATTATGGACCGCCGATGTACACGGTCGTACCGCCGGAGTACTATCGACCTCCCGAACCGTATTTTATACCTACAGAGTATCAGTAAGTATTAATGAAATATATTATATAGAGTTTCCTGAAAGTTTTCCACGAGGAAGGAAGAAATGGCACTAAGGATCAAATGGAGGTTTATTTAAAAGGACTTTTGATGATAAAACATTAACAGTTTCAATTCGTCGAACGATCCTATCCAAAATGATGGCCATACAAAGATGAAGCTTGGCATTACTTAGAATTATCTCTCGCGTCCTAGGAGAGATGGTTGATCAACATCCATGTAAAAAAAAAATAGCTTTTTTGAAGAATCGTATTTCATTACATATTTTCCGATATCTTCGTTTTTACAAAATTACGGAATTTTCACACTTTTGGGATATCAGCATAATCTTGAAATCGATGAAATGAATAGAACTTTTTAGATGTATGAGTGAACTTTTGATCAATTATTTCCTCTAGATTGTAGATACAGTTTTGCGACCGACTTGGAGAAACCGAAATCATATGACATAAACATTGGAGCATGATTTTAGATTAATAAGGGATCTTTTGTTGTTTTTAGCGACCGGATGCTCGAGTGTCCTGAATTCCCGCACGCGTACGACAATCCGAGTAGCATGAACAGTCCAGCCAGGCCGGTATCCAGACTTCTGCCCTACACGCATCATCGCACTTCTTCGAATGTCTCAAACGCCAGCACATCAAGTCAGAGCAATGTCAACCCGACGTTCCGGCTGGAGGACGAGGACGACTATAACGTATATTCACCGATGTTATATTATCAACGACCATCGAACGTTATTTCCAACTTGGCGACGACGTATGGCGCCAGCGTACTTAATCACGAGTATGGCTCGCCGCTGTTGACTCGCCAGAACTCTCATGATTCCAACTCAAATTCGGGCGAGCGACCGAGTAATCTGGAGGTAGTCACGCGGCTACGCTCAAGTCTGAAACGATCAAGTTACAATCCGTATAACTCGCCCAGCAAAAGCGTGAGCAAAAATAACTCCGGTTCGGGCACGCCGACGAATCCAACGCCACCGGATTCACTCACTTCCGAGGATTCGAGCTATGTTTCCGCCAAGGATAGCCAAATCAGTCGAGTGCGTTTCTCGCCAGTTACGTTCGATCGCGATGGCATGTCGGCACGCGACGTTCACAGAGAAACACTGCTGGACATCCCAGTTCACGGTCAGAGCCAGGACATCACAATACCATTGCAGGCCAATCGGCGCCTCAATCGAAGTAGAAAGCCGAGCATCTCAGAGCTTGAGAGAGAGTTTTTGTCATAGCACTGGCTTATTTAAGCACACCTCTCTCTCGTGTAGAACCAGCAGAATCGATTGGGTTCGTCGATATTTTATCTATTTATCCATATTTTTAGCGAATGATAGTCCTAGGACTGATCTCGTTACGCCTTCGATTATACAATCGCGATTACGAAATCTTATGATCGCTGATTGACAGAAGAATTTGTAAAACGAATTGCACGTTATCGAAGCACTGCCTCCCGCGGACGATTCTCAATAGTAGCAGTACATTAACAAGTCTGGGAATCAACATTCCATACAACACGTATACAATTCTGCGAAATTCATGTAACGTAGCGTAATACGTGATTGGGCGAAACTTTTTAATTTGATAACATAATAATATTTGATATACATGTCGCGTGTAGAAATATATACATATATATACTACACACGAGCGAAGATTACGACGTGACGTGATATATATTCAAATTGCATATTATTCCGAGAGAAGATATTTTTCTGTAAAATACAAAATGTATTTTACAGTTTCAATCATTAACGACAGAGTTTCTAAATAAATTTAATTCATATTTTCTCTAGCAATTGACATTAATTTGTATAACGGTTAACTTAATGTAGTAATGGATATACATTTTATGTGTACTAATATTTTTTTATTAATACGATAATTTGTATAGAATGAGGTAATAACTGTTTTATTAATAGGAAAATAATTTAATTATTTAAAGAGAATCTCTCAAATCTTAATTATTTAAAGATCATAAATTTCTAATTTAAAAAATAACTTTCTGTTTTTATCAAATTTATTTCAGTAGATTTGTAAATTAATTTTAATCTCGGTTTAACTTACACTTGTAATATCCGTTTCTATCAATGTAATTTAACTTTAATCTAAAATTCAACCTGTCCTTCATCTTCTCCTAATTTTTAAAATTAGAAAAAATGAGTTAGTTATAGAATTAAATAATTAGGATTTTAAGTAAGTAAATTTTGACTTGCTCTTTATCTTCTTCGAATTCTTGGAACTAGATAAAAATAAGTAAAATCGAGATTAAAGTTAATTTATATTGATAAAAAATATTGAAATATACATTAAAAAACAAAAATTATTACCATAAGATGATTTTTGTACAGCGTTTACTTTTTGTTAAATGTCTTTTTATGGCTTATAAGATGTTAAAGATGATAATTGCCTCAGTCTATATAACGATATCGTTGAGTAATAAACACATCATCACTCGAAGCTATGCAATTTGACATTCTTTGTGGTTTATTAAGACATTCCAAAAACGTTATTGCATTTATATAATCAGCATCTGAACGATTCGCGTGTATTTGAAGAGTGAAAAGGAAAGCGGTAGTCGAGTTCGCGATAGAGGGAATTTATCGGGATGCATGTAATATGCAATTCCATTGCGCTAATAAGATTAAAGAAAAGGTGTGTTCTTTCTTCGGCAACTATCATATTAACGACGCCATGGTATATTCGCTTTCGATATTGAAATTTCGACATTCAGTATTTCAGCGAAACGAAAGTGTTATCTCTCGCATTTAATATGAAGTTACGTTAGTGTGTTTCTCGTAACTTTGGTGATATTCGGCTCGGCGCAATATACATATAAAACATTCCAGAGAGATTTGTTGGAACGTAAGGAACTGTTCCACGCAATACGGATTGACATTTCGTCGGATTGGTGTAAGCTTAGAAGATATTTGCGCTTTTCGATGTTTGAAAGTTCCAAAGTTATTTCTCCCAGAGTTTGTGATAGACACGGCGAAATAAACGTCATTTCCGTATTGTTTAAACTGGTCCAGTTAGAAGAATAGATTTTCTTTGCTTGTACTTTTATCAGATAACGTATTGCGCGTTTAAATAGCGTAATGGTGATTATCTTAATTTTTTCCTACTAGAAAGTACTGACAGCAGTCTTGTGAGAAATTGTATAAATTTTTGTGCGTTTTGTGCAATTTTGTACAAGCAATTCGCATTAATTATAAATACGCAACGGCAGCTCGAGTATTGTATATTAATAGGGACGTACGGTTGTTTTAGACGGATAATCAATTCGGTTCGAGTTGACGAACAATCACTATTTATAATCTAATTTTATGTACTTTACAAAATACGGACAGCTACAAAGTATTAGTTGTAGTATTATGTACTTAGCCGAACTTTTCTCGCGATTATGTATTAATCTACAGTATTTCCGACATAATCTCTCTCTTTCTTATCGCAATCAGTGTAACTAGTCATTGTAATTGTATTTTGAAGTTGTACCATTGTCATTTTAATAGCGATACGATTCCATTTTCCTTCATCTCACGATGTGCTAAAATTAACAAATTGGACAAAATTCTCCATCGTACTTCGCCATCAGCGCACTCGCCTTTTCAACACTTCTATCTCCAGATATCTCTCCGTTTGTCTTTGTAACTTTCTTTAAAGATTCGTGTGCTCTGAAGAGAAGGAAAACGTTGCTGTGCCGCTATTAAGATAGTGCCTCTGCTCAATGATACGTTCATCGTCGTTCTGTTGCAATGCACAATTGGAGATGTACACGGTTAATACATCGACCCAAAGTACTTCCACCGCCTCGATTATGCCAATCAAAGCGTATGATCGACAAATACGCTCATGAAAATGCGGAGGACATGTACAATTAACATTTTCGACGTTTAAACGTGAATTATATGTATCGTAGCGACGGACGTGATTAGATAGTCGCGCCTTGTGCAGCTGTCACGCTTCTTTTGTACCTTATGAAAACAGTACACCGTTGTATGAATAATCTATGAGCGTGTCTGTAGAAAGTATCCAAAGCGTGAGTCGTGTGCAAGTGAATACACAACATGCAGCTGCGCAAAACGCGAGATGCATACGCTGTAAGATCGTTGTAGGACGAAGATCCTTCTAATGATCGTTGTACATATAGACAAAAAAAAATAAGCGCTGAATCATTATTACTGTTTAAATAGCGACTACTCACATACATTCCTTATACAGCTAATGTTGTGTTATACGATATCCACGAGGCTTCTCCGAAAGATATTGACCACATAAAAATCTGGATTTGCTTCGTGGATGTCTGCGCCGTATTGCACCAATAACGAGTTGTAAGCATTTCAATTCGCAATGTGGGGTACCGAATCAATTCGAAAAGGTGGGCAATTTTCTGCTACCTTCTTTTAAATAATATAATTCAGGCGATATTAAGAGAGAAGTATTCGTGTACCTCGTACTGCGTGCTGTATTTGCCCTGAATGTACATACGGATCGCTGAGTAATGAATTAAAACGCGACGCACGTAATCTTAATTTATTAGCATTACGAGATGACGGGAAACGCTCGAATTTAGTTTGAATCTGTGAATTTTAATCAAAGTTACTTACACTGTCTTTACATCGCATTCGAAGCAATCAAAAACGTCTCGTTTGTACTGTATCAACCTCATGTAGCGTATAACGGAGTCACGGATTCTTTTATCTTCTTCGTCGTGAAAGCCGCTTCTCGTTTACACTATTTTTCCTGAATGACGATCATCAGTATTGTAAATGTACGCTGTGTGTGATGTACATGAAATGTGTTAGAGGAAAGAGAATTTCTTTGGTGGTTTTCATCGCGAACGACTCGTTTACCCAAGCGGACAACTTATAAAAATATGAAATAGAGTTTTAAACTATTTCGTATAAAAACTGTGTAAAAACGTATAAAATTTTAAACGTTTATATTTCAATTTATACATTCATTAAACATATTTCGAACGCAACTGTATTGCTCAGATAGTTATAATGAAGAATAAAAAAGTCAACCACCAATAGAAATCCTCTAGCAAATAATTTTACAAACGATGGAGATGCATGAAATTTTTCTTAAGCTTTAAAAAATGTGGATCCATCGAATTGACGTTCTTGCAATGATAAAACTTGCAATATTAATTGACTTTTCTCTTTTTACATTCGCAATAACTTTATTGAATTAATAGATAATAATCTGGCTTTTTTATTACAATTATCTCTTTCTTACAACACATTTAATGAATATATCTCTCTACACTGTGCGAAGGTATTTCTGCGGTGCTAATATCACGTACTTAAATACGTTAAATAAGTGACACATAGAAATTCAAAATGCTTCCAAGGTAATCGAGAGAAAACGCGAGGAAGAGTGAAAGAGAGAAAATGTTGGATGAAGTTAGTGAATGCTGATATTCGAGAATAATTGTTCATATATATATATATATATAATAAGCTATTATTGTGTATGGCGTATCCGTCGCCGACAGTGCTAGTCTAAGCTATATTTATTTTTTATATATATAACAAACACTTTAGCATAGAGATTAAGGAGATAAGAATCCGATTTTATACTTTATTAGAGAGCATTTATGAAATATGTTTGACTCGTTGGGCAAAACGTGTATATGAAACGTGTGTTCAGAATAATTCTATATATATATATGTATACATACAAGATAAATTACGTTGTATCATATCAAACGCAACTGAGGTCTCTTTATATAATATCAATCTATAAATATATTTCACTGTAAAGAAAACTCAATAAATTTATCATGTATCTCGTTCGTATAATATTATATATTAATAATATATACCAATGACAGTAATTTGTGATTTTTTTTAGATATCTTATTATATACAACTCCAATTTATCAGACTTAAAAAGAAATGAATTTCTTCCTTTAAACGATTAACATTTTTAATTAATGTTATACAATAGTCAATTCTTCTCATTCTTTTAATTCTTTTCTCTCTGCCATTTGTTACATATACGACACACTTTGGTACAAGATAAATTTATGAAATTTATGTGAGGGAAATAGCATACGAATGTGGTTCGTAACGCGAGACTCTCTCTAACACCTGTTTTTATGTAATATACAATATGCAACTCACATTTACAATATAGTCCTCACTAGTTTAGTTAGATCTAACGAGAGTGGACATTAAGACACTGAAATAAAAAAAAAAATACTCATCGTGAAACATATGATGGAGGATTTTGCCCGTTGCTCTCTGAACTGCTGTTTCTTATGATGTCGCATTTAAAAGGTGTAAATATACTTTACGACGTAAACAGATTGTATCGAGATTGCATGCAGCTTGCGCGATTTAGCAAATTGTACAATAACGACCACGACCAAGACGATTAATTGTAAACGAATTGTCTATTCGATGTACACACATTCTGCGCTGTGGTAGCTCCTATTTGTACGCTTCTGGCGTGTGTAGAAAGTTTAATGTATTTCATAAATATAAAAACGACTTATTGGCGCGGGGCTATCACAGTTTGGTACATACATATACATAAATATGCAAAATTAAAATTTTTCTTTCTGTCAGTATTCCTTTGTAATACATGAACTGTAAAAAAATGTAGGATGTAACAGCAATTTATCAGGTCACAGGCAATTTATTTAAGCATGGAGTAATTCTGTAGTTTATAAGTATGTTAAGCTAAGTGCAATGTGTTCCACGTGTATTTAAGTGAGACAAATGAATCGCTTCAGTGCGCGCCTTAAAGTAAACGAGAAACATCGCAAAAATCCAAAGCTTTCGACGGGAAAATTCTTCAATGTAATATAACTTTTGCGCAGCGATTTTTTGCATAAGTTCGGAAGTATTCACTTTCGATCCGCGGGAATCTAATCTTTTTTTTTTTACCGATGTAGGCAACGAACGTAGATTGTCAAGAGATCCTACAGGATCGGTTTTTATCTACGAGCGGGAAGAGAGAAATGATTATTATATAATAAACGAATGAATATTAATTTCACGATGGATCCCCGAAAACTCGATTGTTTAAAAGCGAAAAATATATCGTAATAACATATTCTGTCTTCGATTCTTTTAATGTGTTGTCTTTATTCCTAATAACTACAAAGAGAGAAATTCAAAAAAAGTGTTTGTATGATGTCTGACCTGCACTAAAAAAGTTCATGTATTTTTCCAAGTATTGTACATTACACTATAAATATTAATTATATAAAAATTATAAATAATAACTGGAGTATACATAAAAATGATAATAAGAATAATAATAAAATAGGTTTATTATTTTATTATTTTAGCATATATTGTATTATTATGATAACATTTTATGAACTATAAATCGTTATATTTACTCTTATTTTTACTTTTACTCTGATCATAATTTTATTAATAAATAATTTCAAATAACAGTATCAATAAGTTTTAGCTCTTTGAGCGATTATTTAATGTCTTCCACATTCCTACGAAATATGATAATTCTTAAACAATTTAGAATGGTTTAACAATATAACTCAGTCTATAAAATTATTTTTATGTTAGGCAATCATAAATTATATTTTATATATATTATAAATTATAATATATATTTTACAAGAAAGTAAAAAATGCGATTTTCTGATGTCAAAACAACGAAAAATATTTAAAACGTCAGAATATTTTGTAACCGCTATTTTCATTATTCTTGTCACAAAATTAATGTCACGAATTGTTTAATATAAACACGAGGTCATAACAGTAAAATTTTTCGTTTTTATTATATCATTTGTAATAAATGGCTCGACAGTAAATTGGATAACATTAAGAAATGAAATATGGTTACTTACGATTGCAATTGCAAGGATATTACAATCACAGAAGGAATATTTGGAGAAATTTATGCCGGTGTTTTGTTACTTCATAAGATAGCCTGACTTCTGTCGATGATAAAGTAATGTAAAAGCCGTTTTAATTACAGAATCAGCGGAGGATAAAATACGCCGCTATGGCAACAAAACATATTACGAGGATGCTGAAAGTAAAGGACTCCGATTAATGCCAGTAAAATCATACACGATGATTAATAAGAATGGCCTAGAGGTCATCGTTATTTCCTGGGGTGGGACGATCGTTTCTTTAAAATTTCCCGACAAGTTTGGGTGTGTCGCAGATGTTGTGCTGGGTTTCGATGATTTGAAGAGTACGAACTCTTGACGTAATTACATATTTATTCATCATGTTCATTTAATCTCCTCGATTTTAATTAACTTTATAAATAATTAATAGGAACGATTCACATTTTTTTTTTCAGGCTATACAAATACCAACATTAATCCATTTATTGGATGCATATTAGGCAGATGTGCGAATCGCATAAGAGACGGCAGTATTGTCATTAAAGGCAAAACTTATGAGTTAACGAAAAACTATCTCGGCAAGCATCATCTGCACGGAGGTGTAAGTCCGTCTTATCAAAGAATTAACAAATTCATATTAAACATCTTATACCAAACATTTCCCTTCGTTTCAGACAAAGGGCTTTGGCCAGCGATTGTGGGAATCGCATATTGACGGCTGCTCAGTCGTCATGACTTATCTAAGCGAAGACGGTGAAGAAGGATATCCTGGTGCAGTATTAAATACAGTGAGATTTAGATTGATGCCTGATAATAGACTAGAAATAGGTATTCGAGCGACAACGACGAACTCCACTATAGTGAATATCTCGCATGGTTCTTTATTCAACCTCGCTGGACATGTAATTAATATACATTCTGTACAATGTTAGCACAGTTGAAGCTGGAACCATCCTAGAATCGCGGTGAATAATTTAATAAATATAATATTTTCTCCTTTTTTTATTTTTATACCAAAGAAGGTATGGTTCTAGTTTCAGTAAGAATTATATAACAGGTCTACTTATTTGGATGTAATTATAGGACGCTGGTAAAAACGAATTGATGAAGCATAGGATCTCATTGAACTGCGATCGCTGGACCTTCGCGGATTATACGGACCCAATACCAACCGGCAGCATCCGAGGGGTTGGAGGAACCATTATGGATCTGCGTGTACCAAAATTTCTGGAAAGCTGTATCGAGAAGGCATCAAATTGAAGTTCATGCAAATTACAATAGTTGAATCATGATCTAATAATTGTGTAAAAAGACATTATGAATTTGCGTAAGCTGCAGGTTCCTCCAGGAGAAGGGTACGACCATAACTTCTGCGTCACGCCAAATTGGCACGGGGGTAACGCGTACGTCGCTCAAGTGGTTCATCCGAAAAGTGGTCGGTAAGGCTCACAATTGTATTATTTATAGTACAGGTTCACTGTAGCAATATTCTGGAATTATAAATAAATATATGCAGCGTTTTGGAGATTTATTCGAATCAGCCTGGCGTACAGTTCTACACAGGCGGTCGTCTATGCAATACCTCCGAGGTACTGTAAATGCGATGATAATCGAGATACATAATAATCCACCTCGAAAAAAATACAAAGAATATATCGTTATCATAGACTGCCAATAACCCTGCTGCTACATATGATAGCTCAAATCATGAAGAGGAATACGAAGAAGAAAAGGCGACTGATAAGATGGAACAATATGTGGCACCTGAAGGTGAATCGCAGGAATTTATTTCAGGGAAGCAAGGTGCTCGCTACGTGAAGCACTGTGCTTTCAGTATTCAACCTCAAAACTATCCAAATGCTATTAATTATGTGAGTAGTAAATCGACACATTGCAGGATTATAATCCTTACTGTATTTGTCATTACAAGATAATTTTTTTTCAGTCGCATTTTCCTTGTTCTATTTTACGTCCCGGAGAAGTCTATTGTCACGATATAATTTACAAATTTGGCATCCAATTGTCTAATTACATGTGACGCGATTCTAAATTAAAAAACATCAAACTTGTATTAATATAAAAAATAATTCGGTCGTGATATTATAATTATGAAGTATATCAACTAAAAACACAAATATATCCTTAAGTAAAACATTTTTGTTAAATTATCATATAGTCGATCTAATATTAGAAAAATTATTACAGATATTATTAACGATTATTAATAATTTTGTAATACTCCCTAATTAATCTATCGATTTATTATCACAGATTAAGCTTTCTTAATTCTTTTTGCTGCGAAAAATTTTGCAATGTT
This sequence comes from Cyphomyrmex costatus, assembly GCF_001594065.2. Classification (NCBI taxonomy): domain Eukaryota; kingdom Metazoa; phylum Arthropoda; class Insecta; order Hymenoptera; family Formicidae; genus Cyphomyrmex; species Cyphomyrmex costatus. Next base: position 320,992 of record NW_017275998.1, read on the forward strand.
ACCAACTACAGAACCAAATGAATCGTTGATCGTCACAGAGCGTTGAATCCATTGAGGCAATACTTTGACTTTATGACAATAACGTTTATCTAACAGTACAACCGTCGAGTAATCATTGATGTGACGAACAGATCGGCCAATACATTGATTTACTGCTTTCATGCAAGAATTTTCATAAAAATTATTTCCAGCGTCTGATTTCTACAAAAACAAGAAAAAAATGAAAAGTATTAAAATTTATATATATAACATTAAACTATATTCTCTAAATTCTGTAATAAAGACATCTTAATATACGTACAACATTTTCGTTTAAGTACTTCATTTTTTCTTGTAATTCTGGTGATTTAATGTTTGGGTATGGCAAGCCAACGACTATGACACATCGGCCCAAATCGTCAGAGAAATTTAAGCCTTCGCTTAATTTACCGCCTATAAAATATCATATAAATTAAAATAAGATTCAACATTTCTGAAAAAAATTTCATTAATATAAATAGAATATACAAATAGGATTTTTATGATACCGATACAACTTTAATTTACTTACCTACTACACTGAACAACAATGCTCCGTTACACGGGGATTGTGGATTCTTGATGGAATGTGCATATTGATCTAATATTGTATTAACCTATACACAGATAATATTAATTAATTTAAATTAAATAAATTAAGTAAGTAATGTATTAGTTATTTATTAGTAAACTTCAACAAAAATACCTGCGATGCTAATTTAGGTTCACGATAGATACGTTTCTTTGTAGAAATTTTGGATATAATACCAGATTTATTTAAATGCTTAAATACTGTGTCCTCATAGTTGTAAGATGGGAAAAACACTACTATTCCAGCTGGTACAACATTACATAAATTTAATAATGCTCTACCTAATTCATCTAGCTAAAATAAAGAATCGGTCTCTGTTGTACTTTTTTTAAGTACATACATCTTTAAACAGTATAACAATTAAAGAGATAAAAATGCTATTACCAATCTTGTATCTTGTCGATTATGAAAATTAAATTCGAATTCGATTCCAGTCGGTCCACGTGTTGCAACGTTGGATATGATATTTTCTTTAGGAATTACATGGTCACAGGAAAATGTCATAATTCTATCTGGCGTAGCACCTGCCATTAAGAATAATTGATCTACGAATTCGGACATTGGTTCCATTGTGCCACCGGCTAGTACCACGGATCTGGCATCTTTCACTACATTTGTAATAAAACATTCAAAATATTCAATGAAATAAATGTAATAAAAGTGAGAGAACGCATGACAAGTTTCAAATAAGTATTTGCTTACCAATGTCGTGAAAATGTGCTGCTGGGTTTAATAATAGAAATTTTATAATCCCTTGTCCAACAGTAGTGTTAGGTAGAACACATATTCTACCATCTGCACAGCTGTTCTTTAAGCACTCCAAGAAACTTAAGATCGCCATCAAAGGATTACTCGTCTGTTCTTCATTATTGCTTGGAGTGTCCACAGTGCTAACAATTTCTTGAGAGGATACATCATTGTTTTTAATCGAGTTTAAAAATTCCGTTATGCCAGATTTTTTAATCTTCTGTTCATTGATTTTAATATTATTGCCATACTGTTCAACAAATCCTTGTAATTTATGAATGAGTTTTGAAGTTTTAATGAATTCTAATAGTTTGAATATGTTTACTGTATCGATCTCTGTAAGCACTTCAAAATCTTCTAATTTATATAATTTAGGTGCTATTGTTTTATCGATCTCATCATTGGGATGAGATTTCGTTGTTGCTCCAAAGAGAGTCAGAAGTTTCTTCAAACAAAAACTCAATTGGCCTAGATACATCACGCTTTTAGCAGAGAACAATGATTCAAATCTACAATCAGATTACTTTCAGTCAAAAATTTATCTAGCAACTTAATAATAATAATAAAAAAAAGTGCAGCAATACCTTTTCTGATATTGCGACAGCTGACTGTAACAGTGGAGCAAATTTCTTCCGGTAATTACAGAATTGTGCATTCTTTCGATGGCGTCCAGCAAATTGTGGGCTTCATCTATTATTAATATGTTTCCTTTTAAGTCTATCCCTAAACTGGCTCTAGTATTCTTATGAAAAATAGAATTGTATGGTACTAATATTAATTGACCATTTTGCAGAGATTTTCTCGAGCCATAATATGGACAAGTATTACTTTCTTGTCCTCTCTGCGTTATTTCCTCAATATCTTGAATATTTGTTAGAACCTCAGCCATTAACAGTTTCTGATCACCTGGTATAAATGGGCAACTACTTGCGGTTTTTGATCTTTTTAGATCCTTTTCTTTCTTAACAGTAGTCTTTTTTCTTTGTAGTTGAAGACAGGTTTCATTAATCAGACTGATATGCTTCAACTTCTTGACATTTTTGTTGATGCAGTAATTTTGCCTAGAATGAAATAAAATGTTAATAAATTTTAGCTAGACGATATATTACATTAAAAATAAATGAAATACCTTGATGAGAGTGGTACTACAGAAATCTCTTGAGAGTAGGGAGATCTTTTCAATTCATGGACGAACTGTGTTAACTGAGAATGTGTTCTGGAGCAGAAGAAGATTTTAGTACTCTTAAATAATGGTTCATCTGTATCTTCTTCCTCAGAACTTTCTGAATTTGACAAACCATCTTCCAAGATAAGATTCTCGATACCACAAACGTCAGTGTTTATTTCCTCTATCTTATCCGATTCTGGAACTCTTTTAGTAAATTGTTGCCTTATTTTTCCAGATGTTTTCACCTTTTTTGATTCAACAATTATTTTTCTAAGCTTTTCTTTTTGGCTTTCATACTCAAGCAATGCGTTTAGCTTGGCTTGTAATGGTTGTTTCTCAGCATTAAGCTCTATCTGCTCTGTCTGTACAGTAAACCAATTATCAGATAGCTTCTCACAGTTTTTTAATTTATCATCTATTTTAGTGATTGCTGAAAGTAACTCTTCCTTCCTCCATTTCTCATGATCAATCAACCATTTAAGCGCACCACAAATGAGGGACAAAGATTTTCCAGTCCCTGTGGGACTTTCGAATAGGCCTAGCTTACTACCTTCCAAACAATCATAGAGATTTTTCATAAATCGCTTCTGGATTTCGTACGCTGGGAAAGGAAATGGAAATTCCTGTGGGGGTTCCATTCTGTGTTTCCCTTAAGACTTTTTAGAATGTGAAGTCCTAAAAAGAGAAAATAACATTCTTATATACATATATAAATCTCATGCAGAAATAATCTACAATAAGTTGTGGAATTGCATACATGCATAAGTATTACATACATAACGATAATACGCAACATAGAACATTATATGTATGGTATATATTATAATAATAAATCGTCAACCTGTCATTCCCTATAAATTCTGTATTTTGTTTTCTGCTTTGCATTCCTCTGCTTCCAGCAACGTCTTGCTGAAATGTTTCCCGCTTTAAATATTACCAACTATTACTAGTACTAGGGAGTTAATTTTTTTCCGTAAGATAGACAAAGAAAACACGCATAACAAACAACACGCGTGCCTCCGTCAGTAAAATGGCAAAAAATCGAAATATGAAGTCACGTTTCAATGATAAAATAGAAAAAGAGAGAGATGGAATTATCGCACATTACAAAATGTCCTAATGAGTTTTGGGGAATGCATACACAAAACAACACATTCAATAGTCATTTATTTACTTTTTGCTACATCTCTCAATACAAATAACATCAAAATTTATATAAAAATCGATAACTCTAGTTATTTACTAGTTAGCCACATATTGATAATCAATTAATCAGTATATAGTCCTCTGCCGGAATAATTGTATATTACATTACAGATTCCTTTTTTTTTTTATTACAGAAAGATGTAGATGTCACTCCTATAGTCGCTTGTTTTGCTATCTAACCTCAAACTGTCCTATTTGGACACAAATAGGCATAACGGTTGTAATCAAGTTAATTATTTATTGTCTTTATTTTTATTATAGGAAAATGTTATTATTATAAAATCAATATATATCAACGTGTATATGTATGTACAACAATTATTTAAGCTGTATTTTTCTTCTTTTTTTCACGACTAAATATTAACCTCTCTGAAAGTAATTTGTAAACATTGTTTTTACTTATGTTTATAGCTGACCGGAACTTGTCAAGGTCACAATAAATTTAACAGACTCTAGTTGTGAATTCTACGTGGATATAAAAAAGTAGAAATCATGAAAGAGCTTTTGAACCAAGCTGTGGGGTACAGTAGTTCATTTGTCAATAACAATAACAACCGAGATGCAGGGACCAGCAGTATTACAAACGATAATAATTCGAGAAGATATGCTATGCTCAGCACTGAATGGGTCTCTGCTATCGGCGAAGAATTGGGCATGCATCCCTTACCAGATCCTCTGTTAAAAAGATTAGCCGAAGATGCTTCCTATCGTTTAAGAGAAGTTTTGCATGTAAACACAATGTGATTCCTATTTAATATTTGAGCTTTTGCAATTTGAATTTTTCTCAACAAAGATTGAGAATTTTATCCTTAAAGTATATCAAGTTCAGATTAACAAAGGTTTTTCAAAAGATTAATGATTTAAGATTTATAATGTTGATCATCCTTATAAAATGTTGCTTATTCTTTCTCAGAAATGTGTTACAAGACTGAGACATAGTAAGAGGAAACGTCTTACATCTGTGGATGTAAATGCAGTAATCACTAGCTTGTGCGATGCTGATCCAGTTTTTGGTGCATCAGAATCCTTACCAGAGTATCATGCGGAAGCAAAGGTGTATGTACCTAGCGAATCTATTGTTAATCTTGTTAATCAAATGAATGATCCATTGTGTCTAACACAAACTAATGTGCCATTTCTGCAAGGTAAGTTCTTTCAAAATTTATATGTAGATGAGTCTTAATTTATGAATTTTATAAAACTTAATTTTAATTTGTGGAATTGCTGTTAATTTCTTGATACATCCAATCCGTTAATTTTGTGTTAAAGTTCTTTTTTTTTTTTTTTAGAATCTGAGATATGTGATTTGAAGCTCACAGAAGCACGTCATAATTATGCCAAACGTGCGTTGAAAACTTTGTTTAATGGCTCGCAAAAAACCTTTCAGGTATGCAGAAATATGTATATATATAATTACGTTTTAATATTATTATTATGAAATATAAATACATTATTTTTTATATTTTCAGGTCTTACTTAACGACTGTGCCACTAATGTTCATTTAGGCGATGAGGGAGTTATCGATAAATTGATGTCCATTGCTAGGTCTATGGTAATCTCAAATAATGCACAATATACACGTGTTTCCACACGGACGTGTCAACTCATAATTGCCATTGCCAGTAACAGCGAAGCTGTCTACCCCTATCATTTAATTTCGGTAATTAAATGCAAAATAATGATGTACATCTTACATAAATGTGTACTCAAAACGTTTAAATGTTAAATCTTTATTTAAAGGTGGATAAATTAACGGAGTTATTGTTGGAATTACTGTTGGGTCAGAGTTTCATACATCCGAATTTAGAAATACTTTTTAAAGAGTGCGTGCTCAAATTGATGCTTCGCTGGCCATCAATTGCCGATAAGTAATATGAAAATTTAAGCAAATTTTGTAATATAATCAAACAAAATTTTTATGAAAAATTGATTCTATGAATATTAATGATCAGGTATGTACCAACATTGGAGAATGTTCTTTTAAAGAGTGAAATGGAAAGCATTGAGCTCTATAAAAAAAGGATAATGGCGGTGGAATTGTTAGCGAGTATTCAGCCTCTTATATTTTTTCAATATGATACTACGCACATACTTTCCATACAAAATATTCTGTATTATTACGCTTCATTTGGTTCAGTTATTTGGCAGCGAATAGCTGTTAGTATCAATATTATATTCTAATCCTTAATATATGGTTCTTTAATTAATTTTCTTGTAATTATTATAGCTGGCTGTTTGTGGCCTTATGAAATCACAGGGTTCTTTGAACCTCGCCCCTTTCATTGAACATTACGGAGATTCATTATTACCTTATATACCTACTAATCGTGATGATATTGCAAAAGAGAGAAGAGATAAGAAAACTGGCACACTACCTATCATCGTTAAAAGCAAGATAAGGTACGTGGAAGTCAGATCACTGCTTAACACCAGAATGCTATGGGATCGACAAACGGCGTTTCCAGATTCCACTCTAAGAGGGCCGAGACGAGAAATAAGGTGTGTATCATAATATTAATAAAGCTAACAGTTACATGAATGCGTAAAATTTTTATTATATAATTTAAACGTGATTACAGATTTGCGTTCGCTGGTGGTCGTCCGGTGCCACAAAATAACTTAAGACGTGTCAGTTTAAGAGCTAATTATCAAATTCTAAGAAGCGACCTTCAAGCCACTCTTGCTTTAGTCGCATCGCGTAGATTACTTGTAATTAAAGATAAAAAGAAGGGTCCCTACAACTTTTATAACTTAGCAAATGTTTGTCTGTAAATGTTCTATAAAGATTATAATATATGTATAAGCTTTATTCGAACATTTTAGTGTTACATGTACAACGAGTATTGTCATAATTATTCATTTTGTATTATATTAATTGTAGCTTAGACCGTTTCTATTAATTAAAACTTAAAGAGATTGTCATTGCTTTTCTTTCATAAAACTTCTTTTCTTTTAATAATTTTTAGATACCAACATCTAGTTAATTTTTTCTTATTTTCTGATGTGAATTCCTATTCACATCAATTAGGAAAGAAGTTCCTGAAAGTTCGTATGTAAATCCTTTAAATTAAAATAAAGCATTTTTTTATTTTAATGTAGATTAGGTAAAAAATTATTTATATGTATGTATGTGTTTAGTGAAGTGGAAATTCGGGAACTTTTATAAATATTACGCGAATTACATTTGTACAAATATTTTTTTAAAGACAATCTTGTAAACCCTGTGGTAGCTCCGTATGTACCAAATAATGTGAATTGGGTAGACATCTGAGTCGAGTATGTACTCTAATTGGTAACTAAAAGAAAAAAATTAAAATAACAGTTAAAGAAAAAAATAAAGCATGTTTTTTAATTGTGTATTTCTTTTTTCATAAATTCTAATTTATACTATATTTACCCTTGCTGGACGTCGTCGGCTCAAAATTCCATTTTTGTAAAACAGCATAGAAGCGCCACATTGTATAGTATACAAATCTTCTTTCTAAATAAAAGTTTTCCGTGAATATAAAAATAGGCAAAGTACAATATATTATATTATTAATGCTACTTGCCTCGTTATAATGTCCAAGATTCTCCTCATGTTTGTTTTGCATATGAAACTTATCATCTAAAGATTCTAAAGATTTATGGTCTTGTAATTGAATATCCTCGTAAATTGAATTGCTGTCTGATTCATTGTTACTATTATCTTCTCGCAACAGTTGTAATATTGATGATTTATTCTTTTTTGTATTTTTTGCTTTATTCACGTCATCCAGCCAATGCAATACATATGCGGTTCTTTTTACTAGTCTTGTTAGTATTTTCACACGTTTTCCAGATACGAAACGTAAGTAATCTTGTATTGGTAAAATGCGTTCGTATTTTGAGAGGGATCTCTCGAATTGGGATTGTTCGTGTAAATTTTTTTTAACGATCGCTTGAGCATCGTGTTCCATATTTTCTGAAGTTCCTTTTATATTTTGCGATTCATGTTGTTCTGCACAGCAGTTCATTCTTGATACAGGCACGACAGTCTTAAGTTCCAATTGGGATTCCTCAATCACTTCATTCTGGATATTGGTGCTAACAATTTCCTGCGTATCATCAGTTATGTCCTCTTCCATATGTTGCGTATAATTCTCTGCGCAGAGATAGTAGAATAAATTAATTACAAATTGTATGGCTGCGTTCCACTTGATGTTCACAACACACGTGAATATTATTTGTCCTTGTTTAAATTTTTTCTATACCGACATTCGATGCCATTTTTAACGTTAAAACAGACCATATTTGATCAAAATTGACTCTAGTCCGGTTTCATCAATGTAAAATAAACTTTATAATCTCGGTTTAATTTACTGTTTATCTTTTTTTAATTCTTAGAATTAGAAACTCTTACATTGGTGGAACCGGACCTTAACATTCGTTAATTTTAATCTCGTGGTCTATTTGACGCTAAAAATAATCGCTGACTATCAGCATGAAATTGTATCTTAACACTCAATAAATAAGATAAAATATGATTCCAAGAGCGTTGCGAGCATTAAGTGGAACGTAGTTTGTGAAGACGAGATAGATCTGTTCATATTGTTTAAAATCTCCAAAATTATTGTCCGCTTAAAACAAGATAAATATAATATTCAGATGTTAAAGAAAGTAAAGAGACTGTGAATGTAAAGAGTGCAACACGAACAAATATCGAATGTAACTTTTTCTCTCGGAAATGTGAAAATTTTATACACACACATAATATAAAATTTTCACTTTTTGTTTTAATTTTTGACTTAATCAGATATCGATTCGATGTCTAATTAACATGAAAATCATTTACATATTACACTGGCCAACAAAATTAACGTAACACCTGTTTCACTCTGCAAAAATAGGCAAATTTCAAGATAGCATAACTTCGTCAAAAAATTGTCAATAATTTTGTTGGACCGTGTATATTATATTTTATTATTAATTCGACATTACAAGTTATTTTTTATTGCATAGTGATATGCATTTATTTATTTTTTATTTTACACTGGCTATCTCTTAATTTTTCTCAGCAAATCGAGTTTCTGTTACGCCTTAAAGTTTATGATCGACATGAAGATGTGAATTTTTATACGTGCAAAAAGATACTTGCTATACTTCAACCAAAAAGATTCGATCTTGCAGACACATTCTGCGCGGTATCGCCTCCTAGCAGCCTCTAATCGCAGAAATATAGATTCCTTTAAAAAGATCAAACGTTTCCCGTAATACACCGATGAATTATCGTCATCCCGGCAAAACGACTTCAATATGTTTTTGCAAGCCATATGTAAATTACTGCATGTTTCTACGAAGAAATAATTAATTAATATAATAGACTTAAATTTTTTTTTAATCTCTTAATTTACCTGTGCGTTTTTTATTATAGCGTTTGAAAAAATCCCAGTAGGTGAAATAAACTGGATATTTACATCTAGCCAGTGGTAACGCGTCAAGAACACCCGTATTAGCCAATTGCTTGCGAAGATTGTCTCGATTCCACTCGTGGCTGTTGAGTTTCCTGCAGGGTGCATTTTTTATTGCATAAAAAAGTAAATTCAATTTCGCGTTATTGTTAAATTATATACTATACTGTGGCTTAATGCAGCGAACGTAATGCATGTCACATTTGTTTAATTCTTGTATCAATAAGTCCACATTATATCGGAGCTTGGAAAGCATCGTAGGCTTCTTCGTTTTTCCATTAAATTGAGCTTGATGTGGATTATTGGCAATTAACGAATGCAGAAATTTATTCGTACTCACGCTAAATGTTATCGTTATCTCGTCCGGAATCTGTAAATGCATTATCACGTTAGACTATATTCAGATTTTATTTCAAGTATCAGCTCAGGTATTATTTTATCTTTAAGAGTTTAAGGTTTAACTTACTTTTCATCTTTTTCTAATATATCCTTTTTTATATAGAAAAGAAATGCGCTCTTTTTAAAAAGTTCGAATTTTTAAATTTTATTTAAGGTCATGAAAAACGGACAAACTTTTTTCACAAGTTTCATAATTGATTTACCTTATCGGTATTCTTAGAAAGTAGATCACAGGCGGAATATTCTACGGTAGCAGAGTAATGATGTATAACAAAATTTTCTTTCTTTACGTTCAAAAATCGTCTCGTTGCAGGACAGTTCTTAATGTTCACTTGATGTATTAATGTAGACGAGTTGTTCGGGACAGTCGATAAACACATCTATGACATGAAAATGTTTATCGTTAACTTTCCTGCATTAATAGATATTATTTATTAAATATCTGTAAGATATTTACATCGTTTATGGCAGAAAACAAATACTTTTCGATCGTGCTTATGCGGTCTTCATACAATTGCACAATAAATAACGATTCTTTATCATCAATGAGACCTTCTTTTTGCAGATCGTTTCGGCAGGACACCAGATAGTTTTCTACGAAATATTGCTGCAATTTCTCGTTTACAAAATTAATACAAAGTTGCTCGATGCCGTTTGAATTAAAGCATTCGAATCCAAAAATGTCCAATATTCCTGAAGTGCAAGAAATATCAGTCGGTATTTGCAAAATTATATTTCTTTCTTAGAACAACAAGATATCCTTTTATCGTTTCAAGCGATTGGTTGTTACAGAAATTTAATATGCACTGAGAGGTAGTGATTAATTACTTATTTTAAGCGTTAAAGGCATTGTTGTTTAGTGCTTTTAAGGGGATGCTGGAGTGTCCTGTTTTATCATTAATTAGTTAAAGACTCGTTTCTCTTAATTGCATTTACTGATGAAAAAATCCTTTTGCATAGTTATTACTCAAATAAGGGCTGCGCAGAATAAAAGGAACAGGGTACTATGGAATACACACTGTTTATTCCAGAGTATATGATTTCTGATAGGATGAAATTCTTATTCCCTGTTCCCTGTTCCTTTTATTCTACGTAGCTCCTAAATGTTTGACCCTTTTAGGTGTCTATACTTTTAATATTTAAAATAAACAATTTTTAGTATCAAATTAGGGGTTTCTGTAAGTGAAAAAAAAATCTTTAATACCCAATCGTTCGCTATATAGACGAGCGGATAAAATTTCGTTCACGAAATTGATCAGCCAACAAACAAGAAGATCGTATAAGTGGCGGATGATGCTGTGCAATCGGTAGCGACAGGCATCCCTCGTGTTGAGATTACGTCGACAAATGGTGTGTCGACGCCGAGTGTTTTGAGGATTTATTAAAGTGGATGTGAGCAATTCGACGATGTCCTCTTCTTTGATGCAGGCTAGCCTGCACGTGTTCTTCAAGGCTTCTCTAGATTCTGAAAATCGCATATCTGTTGAACTTTCGCTTTTCCCTTGCGTCGTTTATTTTAACAATGAAAAGCGTTTCCCATACAGTACAAACTTCCAAAAGATATCCTAAAAAGCATTCCATATGTCTCCTAACATATATCGGCGAAAATCCAGAAATTTATCAAGGCGCGGTTTTCTACTGGCTCGCTGCAAGCGAAATTTTTCTTAAGATCACAAATATGAAAAGACAGATTATTTAAATTATTACATTAAAAAATTATTTAAATGTATAATTCATAAAATGTTTTATTTAAAATAAATAAATATATCAAAACACACAAAAGAAGAGTATAATATAAAATGGAATCCATGGTTTTTATATCTAGAAGTTTTTTAAAATTAAAAATATATTGTTTGGTATATATATTATCAAAATTGTGATAAAGCATTTAAAAAATATTAAAAATATATGTATATAACATTTCGCTATAAATATTTAATAAATGAGAAACGAGGAGAATTTCCATGGCTCCTTATATATCATGCTGGGATATATATCAGTATCTTCTGTTTTCCTAAGAACGTTCCCAGGATGTCTCTCGGATAAAGTACTGTATGGACTTCTATCACGATTCATGTCACGTGAAATAATTAACATAGGATAATTGCCGTCAATTACGTACGTTGATCATTCATATCGATCTTGCAACGATCGTCTTCCTGCACGAACTGTATGTTACCCATGTGAATAAGCAAGGAGAGAATGAAGAAAATGTCCTTCTTCTGACTCCCTGTAAACCCTAGTACATCCATCGCTCTTGTAGTCTCATAGAAATCGTCGCATAATTCCCGCACTCTCGGAGAATCCAAGTCGCTCACCATGAAGTATCGCGTATCCATCGACAATTTGAAGTCCGCGAAGCTTACGTTTCCTATCGCGCTCATCATCTATAAGGAACAGTTTCGCGAAATTTAGCAAAAGGATCGAATTGACAGTTATATTTCTTAAAAATGCGCACAGCTAGCTGAAGTCTCCTTCACCTGTCCAAAAATTTGAAAATTGCAGCAGCCCTTCGTGACTCGATCTCTTTCCAGGAGGTAGGAGGATATCGTTGCTCCGCATATGCTACCCATTTTGTACTCGAGCCATACAAGTTGCACATTTCTCGAGCTGACTTTGTTAATTTCAGTGGGCGCAGTTGTGAAGGCTGATATCAAACGACAAGCGACCGAAATTCTCCGCACGATATCGCAAACCGCACCTTGCGCCTCAAAAGTTTTAGGAGATGCGGTCAAGAATTCCAGCGCTTTCCACGCATTGAAGGTCTTTCCCGTTCCGGTTTCTCCATTTAAGACTATCACCTTTACGAAGAAACGTCGTTTACAAATGTATAGAGAAATGGAATAAATGAATGAACTCAAACCTAGTTGATTCGTTCAGAGATAGAGATATATTCAATTCGAGTACAGAGACACCAAGAGACTTCTTAGTTTTAGAGGAGTTTTAGACCTTACTATATATGGAAAGAATATGATTTTGCTGAAGTATCTAAAGGAGCTAGATACAGATCTGAAAATAATTTTGTTTGGACCATCAAATTAATTATATAGACTTGCATAAGATGCTAGATGTGAAAAGTTTTTGCAGTATTGTTATCAACGTTTGAGCGTCCCGCATAATTATTTTGATGGTCCAACAAAATTATTTATTATTTTCAGATCTGCATCTGACTGAATTCTTAAATACTTCAGCAAAATTATTCTCTCTCTGTAAGGTCCTCCTGGTGATACAAGCCATTTCGGACTCGTATCAGCTCTGAATTGGAGAAACAGGATAAGATAATTCAATGCACGAAGAAGATTGCAGATCGAATCTTCAATAGATATAATTGGATTTACCTGGCTAGGTTTTCCGAGACCCTGAACTATCCTGTAGTGCGCCCGGGCAGCCACGGCGAATATGTGAGGCGACACTTCTTTACAGGTCACATCGCATACATTGTCATACTCGTGAGCTTGCGAGAGATTGTAAATATCTTTGGTGGCAATTTCGCCGCTGGGATTGATCGCCAGGAGGAGAGTGCCGACCCATGTGTAAATATGACCCCGTTCCAAACGCTCCAGAAGATAATCTACGACTGTTAGAATCGTTTCCAGTTGACAACGAACGAACTTACGACACGTTTTGTCTTAAGAAGATATATTATAGGAAATACGCATTACTCTTCTCCTGCGGCACGGCGCTTAGGTCTCCCATTGCATCCCAAATGTAGGACCAACTAGTCTCCTGCAATACACGCGACTCAGTCAACCACCGCGAATTTATATTATCAAATATTAGCACGTACCTCTGCGAATGTACACATTGTTTTTATGTATATACAGAATTACTATTAGAGCGATACACATTCGTTGTTGACATTCGTCAGTTTGTATAATATAAGTTTCTGCCGTATCAAATTTATGAGAGAAAGTATAGAATGTATGTCGCTACGTCAAAGGGAAGTACGTATACTTTAAAACAATGACAGAATTCGTAGAGAAGTTTGCTTATCGATATGCAAGTCGATTTGCATCATGACTTTTGCGAAAATAAAAATATTTAGTAATGACAGTCGTCGGATGTAGAGAATAAACGTGTAATCATTATGTTACGTATGCTTTTTATTTGTCATAATTTTTATACGATACGACAGAATTGGTTTTCAAAATCGTTCGTATGAGTCACAAGCTCACTCTCCGAGGTGTAACAGTAAGCCGTGGCGGGCGATTAATATCAATGTCGATTGCTCATCGATAATATCAATAAAATTGCCATTTAATTTATTCCATATCAGATCTATGCAATTTGTATTTGTTATTAATAATAAGTGGATTTGAACTACTCAATATATTTTCTATAAATATCTGACTGCATTTTGCGAAGATAATTCTGCGGAAAAGCTAAGATTTCCCTAATCTCCACATTTTATTATATTATATATATTTCTTAAAAAAATTAATGAAATTTTATATTTTCATATATATGTATATATTTCTCTTTCTTCTTCTCACTCTCACTCTTTCATTTTCCTTCCGTTCTTATTTTCAAATATAATTAGTATATAAATTAAAAATATAAACAAATAAATATACAATGATCATATAATATCTAGTTTCTCCTGACATTCATTAATCTTCAAATATTATTTAATTTATATGAGAGGTTTTGCTATAATACTGCAAAGTATCATACAATGTAGACAAAGTTGCGTTTGCGTTTATATTTTGCAGTAATAATTATTGTCATCGTATATCTTTTTAATATAAAATAAAGGATTATATATAAATATGTATATTTTAATACACATTGTTTGAATTATTAAATTTGTCAGAAGAATATATAATTTGTAGAAATTATATAGGTATATAATCTGTGAAATTACAGTTCGGAAGAATAACTCGAATTACATTACAATCTTGAATCTTAAGTGCTAAATTTTTAACATTAAGAAATTTAAATTTCATTTATTCGTGCTGTCAGTGTGATTATTATGAAAAACAGGAGAATCTAAATATTATATACGAATTTACTTATACCGAATACGAACTTACTAGCACCAAGCACGTACCAAGCACACAATAAATTAAAATTACCTGTGGAATTTACATAATACCCTGGCTTCACTAATTATAATCGTTATTCGTGCCTATTTGTTACAAGATATATTCACGAACAGAAGTTACATACGTGCAACTTTCTCAAAATTATCCAAACGTACTTGCGATATTTTTGAACGACGAGGACGATAAATAAATTACAATACAAACGCTTTTTTGTGACATTATTAACAATGATTAACTGCATCTAATTTTTGTTTGATTACAGCGAATTAACTGCAAAATAATTTGCTTAATAAATTTACAATGGTGGCACGAATGGTTAGATAGTCGACTCGCGATCCGGGGATCCAGGTTCGATTCCATTTGCGCCCCATATAACGTATTCCTCACTTAAACATAATCTCAAGTGCTAAATTAGAAATTAATAGATTATCTACTTATTAAATCGCGCTATATCCGTCTATCCGGCGATCGATGTAATTTTTCACGTTTAAGAGAGTACCATTTCATCTTACGAGTAAATGTCAAAATTGTATCTTCACCCAAGAAGCATTGCTCCAATACATGTTATGCAATCCTGATTCAGTCAGGGCTATATATAAAGATATAAAAAAGGCTTAAGGCCTATGTGAGATTCACTTTGATTTAATACGAGACAAAAATTGTAAGTTGATTACGTGTGGCCTTTGTCCCAGAAGAGGCATACACTGGATCAATAAATCCATCTTAGAGCATATAGTACTGTGAGCCTCATAAGTGAGTCGGAATAACAGAGGCTTAAAAAAGATAAATGTATAATAATAAATAATGTGTATTTAACAAATCTTTCTTATATTTACAGAGGAAATAGATTTTAGTATATGTATAAAGATCATAAATTCTGAAACGTTGCACACGTTTGCGTCCAAAGAAAATAATAGATTCTGAATTTTGAACAATTAGATTAATTTTCTCAATTACACTTGTATATCATGCTTAAAATTAATTTCTTGCATTTATATTTACAATAAATTATACATATATGTATATATATATTACAAAAATTATTTGCATTTGATAAATATTTGTAATTAAGGTTTCTGTAGATCTAAAAACGTAGATTCGACTTCCGTTTCCGGCATCCAAGATAACATCGTGCAGAAGAAAACTTCACACATATATGAAGGTCCCAAATCGATCGCTGGATAAAACGCGACCACAATGTAGTGATAAGCAGATAATCTCTAATTTTGCACTTGAGATCACGTTTAAGTGAGGAAATGAAATTTACCGCTAATATTAACGATTAAGTGTATCCGTACCCATAACGCGCGCGGGCGCGAATTATACACGGTCCAAAATATCCGCTCAGGAATAGATGGCTTCGCGCAACACTCTCTGCACCACGTTACATAAATACTGTGGCGAATTATATCGGACGAACGCATATCAAATAACATACATTATTACGCTATTAATGCGTATGATATGAACATGTCGCGCAGAGAACTAATTACGAATACGAGCAGATAAAACGAGATCATTTTACAATATCTTGGACGTCCGAGACCGATCGAAGTCTGGTAGAAATACGATTGAATAATTATACAAATTAAATTCTTTTCAGATATACAATTCAAATATCATTGCTCTATTGCAATTTGTAACATAATTGGAACGATTATATAAACTCTCATTCTCGAGATTTAGGCATTCAAGTTTACTGAATGAAATATTAAATTAAACAAAAATCAAATAAATTTCATGTGAATAGAATGCTTGTCCGTAAGGAGTATGTACTTTCAAATTTTTTGCACTTCGAGGATGCGGACATCTAGAACGAAAAGAAACGTTGCTATACGCAAAGAAGATTAATATAACCGGTATGTCATTAAAGTCGCAGTTTCCTAGGTGTCGGAATGAGAGACTTGACAGTGTTTCCTTCTATCTTAGCGTCATGTTGTTCTGCGTCGTTCAAATCGCATGGCGATTTTACGCAATTTTTCGGCTTGATGGGCGAACCGGACACGCATTCCGACGAGTGTCTTCTCGCATGCACATTGATGCGCCGTATCGGAGTCTGTTCCTGACGGAGTCTTAGCGTATGAGGTAAACGTTCGATTGGCTTGCGATGGCTCCCGGCGGAATTAAGCTCGGAGAGCAGTGATGGTCGCTGACGGTCCAACGAGTCACTCCAACTGCAATAGAGAAGTTGTTGCTGTGAGAAATAGATCGCAGAAATGATGAAAGTTCGATTCAAGTAACAATTCTGAGTTGCTCAAATGAAAAGGACTCAAAACTTACCGCACATGGCTATTCAAGGCAGCGTGAAACATTACGAATTATAAATCTAGTATCTTATCGCAAGAAATTGGGAGTGTCAAGATAAAAAACGGACTATGTTATTACAACATGCCAGAAACATTAGTTTTATAAATGTAAACGGGACAATAATCTACAATATATATTAATCCTTCTACATTCTCAAATAATTAAAGATATTTTCTAAACTACAAAGATTAGATTTTTTTCGATCATTATAGGCTTTCGATCAAAATGCAATCACTCATTATTTTCTTTCGCAAATAAAAAAAAAACTGATCGAAGACATGACATGAAGCTAAACATGAAAAATGATAAAATACGTAGAACACAACGTTACAATTTTGTGGCGTTTGAATAATTGTTACAAAAATTTAATACAGAAATACAACAGTTTATATATAAAGCTATTATACTTTATAAAATAATCATGTCTATTAAGCTGTTATAACAAAATGTATAGCAGTTTATAACAAATTCGATTATGTGTCGCTTTGACAGGATTTGCCTCGATCAATCAGCCGGGAATTGCGAAGTATAAATAAGAAGTCAGATTACTCGATTGCATGCAAAATGTGAACGCAATTATTAATAACGGGTTGTCAAACAAGTGATACGAAAATAAAAGAGGTGCATAAATATAAAGGCGTTAAATGCAGATAGGAGTACATATCCCAATAACAAGTCACACAGACTGACGCACTCTACCTTCCCGATCCTGAAGCTGCATCACGCGGAATCACCCGAGAAAAGGGCGGGACCAGAGCAGCAAAAAGAACATTATTATTTACGATGCACATGATAGAGACAATATTTAAAATGCGATTGTGTTAGTGGTACAAGAATAATTCACGTAAACGTAATTTTTGACGATCAATTGGTATTAATTGTAAAAAATAATGTATGTTGAATGAAGACTATACATATAAATATTAGAACTTAAACGTGTAACAATAATTGTTAAAAAAGGATAAATGCTCACCTAACGAGAGGTCCCATGACACCATCCTGTGGGAGTGACTGTAGGAGCGAGGGTCCCGCCGACACTGGACGTGTCTAAAGCCACAATCAAACAATTTCCTTTTAATCGAGAGCGCGACGATAAGATAACATTAATAGCAATAACGAATCACGAAACACAATCACAAAACAAAACGTGATTAATGTGATCGTAACATTACAAACGGTACGAAGTACGATAAAGGGATTGAAAAATTCGACGAAGTGATACCTTTTCTGTTTGCGTAGCGGCATTACAGGTATCTCCAGAGGAGACGTTGATGTTGCGTGTCGGCAAAGTACAGCTTTGAGTATCGCCATTCTTAGGTTCTTGAAGCTTCGACATCTGGAGCTGCAAAGGGTTAATATTCAATTATCACTCCTATGCAATTCACTTCGATTAATAAAGAGCGCTCTGAAGATGATTACCGCTCCGTCGGAACGAGCTTTTCGCGGTACAGAGAGCGGTACAGTTAATCGCGAGTAGGATTTACCTCGTTATTTACCTCAAGTAGCTCAATGGTACGATCCCGCACTTGTATCGTGCGATCTCGGTCCTCCACCTGGCCTTGAAGGAATACCACCTGCCTTCTCAGATCCGCCAGTTCGTCTGCAATACTGCTACCACCACTTCCCGGTGATGTGCTCACGTCAGTCATGTTACTTCCACCCTCATTCAGGTTACAGAAGAGGCCATTCTGCGATAATATCGACAACGTCATTTCTAATTTAATGTCACCTCAATTACCATAAGTAGGATTAAAAACGAAAGTCTAAGTTATTTTTAGATCCATTTTCTGAGCACTTTATAGGAGGTACCAGGTATACTCACCTTCGGATTATCGAATGGGTTGAGAGTTTCTGTCTAAAAATCAATATCAGATATTAGTAGACGGTAGATTTATTTTTAGCGTTAGCGATAATTCTCATAATTTGCTGTCAGGACCGAGTAAAACAGTAGAATTTGAGCGAAAATTAAGTCTATTTCTTGCAATTATAACTTTCACATATCTTGTAATTATAATTTCACATATTGCTTTCTTTTGTAATTGCAACTTTCATGCATATAATTTTTACTCGGTTCCGCGTAAAGTATATAATATATTATTAAAACGTATATTATATGTAATATAATATAATTAAATAAATACACAAACATGCATGTAAATAAAGTGACATAAATTAATAAAATGTGCAAAAAAATCAATGCAACGTACCCTCGTCAAATCGTTCTCTCCTGACTTGAGACGCAAAATCAGGAAGGACGACGACAAAAATGAAAAATAAAAAAGATCGTGTTAATAAAAATAGGCAAAAACATAAACGCATATCCGTGTACATGGGTAACGGAATAAAATGCTTGTGGTCGATAACGTGTGTGCGGTGGAAACCGAAGGCGGGCCTCGAGCTAAAACTCAAGTCGCTTCAGCACCGCGCTTAAAACGCGTGAAACATATTTACGGGGACGATCGCAAGAAGCGATGTGACGTGCACAATTTTTGGTGAGGTAAAATGCAAGCGGGTGTTATGCTTTTGTCGTACCTCCTGAAGAACTCGCTTGAGCTTCAGGAGCATCGTCTTTATGGAGACAATGTCCTGGAACATGTACTGATACGTGCCGCGGTCTATCCTGAGGCTGGCCTCATCACCGGAATCTACGCACGAGGATGACACCTATAATCGACAAGATATCTGATATCAGCAAAATATTCTCTACAGACAAATCGAGTTTAAGCGTATAATTGTGACTTACACTTCCCGACGTTCTCATAGGACTAGAAACTTGACGGTTGCGCATATTGTCTAACGAACGCGGCGATTCCGTTCCCGATCTACTGCGTAACAGCCTTGACATCCTGTCACTTCCGATTCTGAAACAAGAATAGTGAAATCCGTGTAATTCCATGCGTTTAATTGTCAGAACTCTCCTTGAACTGCACCGGGAGCTCTATAGAATTTTGTTAAAGAGAGAACAAGAGTCGGTTCTCAAGCAATTATACAAGATGTCCCAAAATTCACGACTCAAACTACTAACGCCAGGTAATATCTTAATTTTAATTCTACTTAATTTTCAAAAAAATTAAGTAAAAAAATTATTTGTAAATTTTTTTATTCTAAGCAATAGTTTTTGAGATATAAGGATTAAAATGTGGCCAGTTATAAGTTGAACGAGGATCAAGCGCTAATTAAAGTTCAAAATAACAATTTAATTATTTAACAATTTAATATTTTTCTTAATCTCTGTACGTGATTCACAAACGTTTCAACTTCTTTCCGAGCCATTCTCAGTGAACAAAATTATAAGAGCTACTTCGCTTAAGCTCCAAATTGGGAAATAATGAGTGTATCCGCGTACGCTGATTACAAGGCCGAGTGACTCAGATCCCAAAGACACAATAAAATCTATAGCTAGTCATGTAGAACAAAATTAATAAATTGAAAATATAGCAATAAAAAATTTAAATTTAATAAAATTTTTAAACGGTCATAATACGAATAAAATAAAGACAGAAGCGAAGTCAAAAGTCCTTAGTACAAAAGTCCAAGTCACAATATTGTGCTTACTAATCCTAGCGCGACTCATGGACATGCAGCCATCTAAACATAGTCTGTAATTGGCCATACTTGAATCCTTGTTACTTTAAGAATTACTACTTAAAATAAAAATTTATACATAAATATATAACCTCTTTATTTAATTTATCGAGAATTATCTTACTGTAATATTTCAAGTCAACAAATTTTAGGACATTCTATAGCTGCACAGAAATCCTAAAAAAAGTCAGTTAACTATATAGAAACTGTAAAGAAACGTATCTATTTAAATTATTCATTATCTTCTCATCTAACTTAAATTATTCTCTATAATAGAATAAAAAGAAGTGATAATATGATTTGACGGAACGGATATAATTAATCATGCCACATCGAAAAATAAATTTTATATATATAGAAAAAAAACTGTACGTGCTGAACATAAACGATAAAGAGCTTTCTGCGAATAAATGTAAAGCAGCAGGGGTCTAACAGGAAGTAGTGTATTCGCGCATTATCATAATTCTCATCGCAGTCACGCTATCCCAATAAAAAAGAAAACGAGCGTGCGGCGCCTAATCTCCACGCTTCCTCGCTATCTTGTATCTCTCCTAGGCTACTCGGAAATATCTGAGGGAAGAGCGTAGCTCTTCCTGATGGGAGCGGCAGAGTGAGAGGCACTACCTTCCGGAACTATTCTTGGCTCGCGAAGAGACTGCGGTGGTGGAGGCAGCGGTAACGCCGATACTCGTGGAGGTGATCGTCTGGCCGTTGGTCGGCGTCCTGGGCTGCCGTGGAGGCGGCGATCCATTCGTGGGCGTCGAGCTCTCGGACGAGAGGCCGGAGTCGTCGCGTCCATCCTCGGTGCCGCCGCCGCCGCCGCCGCCGCCGCCGGTACCGTTTTCCAAACTCGCGGGGACGCGGACGCGCGTCGGCAGGCCAGTGGTGCGCCTCCGAGCGCCTTTCGAGTTCTCGGCCGACGTGGAGGCCATCCTGGACTTGCTCCCTCAACCGAATCGTCGATTGTCTCCCGGCAATCGCGCGCGGGTCATCGGCCCTGGTCTCGCCGCGCGTTCACCAAGTCTCTCGCTGAACGAACTTGAGGACAACGTCGAACTTCTCGGGAACTGATTAGGCTTATCAGTTGGCTTGAGCAAAAGAAGGAGGGCCGGACAGTTTCCTTGTGAATTTCCTCGAGTTTCCTCACGGAGTCTTCTCGACCTAACCGAGTGGTTGCTTTGATCGTATTACTGAACGTGACAGTCCGTCGGAAAGCTTCACCCACAGGAATAGGATAATGTAAATAGAAGATGGAGCACAGACGGGCATATTTATAAGCTGGATGAAACGGAATGCGTCGTGGTTTTACAGTCGACGGAGGACGAGAAGAGGGAAACGCGCGGCAGGGTGAGAAGCGAGAGACGTTAATGGAAAGAGCCTGGTGTGGAGTACGATGAGTAATTCGGTAGACATGCAGTTGCCGCGGTCACTTTCCCGAGTTGCACGTCCGGCTTATACGCGCCGAATTACACGCGTTCCGCGTGGTGCGTTTTGCAATCCTCACGCTAAGTTACGCGAATTCGAGCGATGCCCCGGCATGGGGGATGCGACGTTATATACTTCGTTCGCCGATGTCACGGCGAATGAAGCTGCAAAACGAGATAAACGCAACGTAAATGGCAACTCGAAGACTCGGATCGATGGACAGGTGAACGGGAGAACGGAAAGAATAATTAAAAAAAAAAAGAAATAGAAATTCACTGAACGCGATATATACATAGATCGATCTAGATCGCCGCTCGGATAGCGGTAACGTAATATTTTGCGGGTTGACTAACGAGTTTTTTTTTTTTCTCTTCCTTTCGATACACCGTAAGTTATTTGCGTTGTAAATTATCGAACATGGTAGTTAAGCGCGCTGGAAAATTACACCTCCTATTTAAGTATAGTTTCGTGAAACGACAATAATTTTTATTTATTCTACATTCGCCGTATCATCTCATTGCCAATTTATCTCCACAGTAATTCGTTCGTTAGCGCTTCCATTCTTTTCTATCCTTTTTTTCTCTTCATTTTCGTAACAATATCTCAGACTCGGAAGTTAAGTTGAGTTGAGTCATCCTGTCGAGTGAAAGTTATCCTACCGAAATCTCTACCGAAGCGCTTGCTATTTTTCTACCAGAGCGCACGTTTTATCGAACTGAATAATGATTATCTAAGTGCGGTTGTCGCAAAATCCTCATCCTAAAATTCCATAACATTTCCTGATTTCCCGATAAAATTTTCATGATTTTCTCTAATGCTTTTAATAATATTTCGCATCTTTTTGTCCTGATTTAGAAATATTATATTCTGTTGAGAGAGTAATTTAACACAGCAATGTAAATTACTATTAATATTGCTGACACACTGCTTGCATTTATTTGTTAGGTTGGTATTCCAAATACGTACATATATGTGATGACGCATATTGCACTTTTTTAAAGAATTTAATTTTTCAGAAAATTTTGCAAAATCCCTTGATTTTTTCTCTGATTTCCGATTTTGTGGCGATCCCCAATTACATTACTTGATATTTTTCACAGAAAAATACGATTTTCTTTCAATAAATCCAAAATGCATCGATTATTTTTAATTCCAAGGGGAAATCAGGCTGTCCTGTCACAGGATTAATTATGGAGCTTCCGCGCGGCGCAATTTTGGCACCTCTAAAGCGGCGCTTCGCATGAGCGAGTCTCTGCTAATCAAATTAATCGATTTACTATAGAGACTCGGAAAGCGTCGGTTAATATTTTATGAGATGACTATTAATAAACTCGGCGAATCTTAATGCCACGGTTAAATATACGACCGCGACCTCGCGTGTTCCAGTACGACTGTGCGTCGTTCCATCATCGCACTTATCTTGGACTGGGAAGATTCACGTGACAACGACGATGCTAGGGAAAGGCGATAAGGGCCAAGAACATGGGTCGGAAATGGTCGCGAACAAAGGAGGACTCGTCGGTGCCAAGCTATTCTACCTGGACTCGACCGAACTCAACGTCACGCTACGTCCACTCGTGTAATTCACGGCAGGTCGGGATCAAGGATTCGCGCTTCCCGGCGTGAAATTGTCGGTGCCCACTGCGAAACGAGAGCTCCACTAGATCCCTCTCTCTCTCTCTCTCTCTCTCACACACACACACACACACACATACACGCACACACGTCGAGTAGATTTTTTTCGGAGCGATACTTCAGCGTCAGGAAACCCGGTGCGTCGCGCAAGACGCGCGGCGTCTATTTGCTGGGCGTCGCATCTAGGTACCTTCGATGGTTTTCCTCGTCGTCGTCGAAGAGGGACTCCCTCGTGAACGCGACACGAGGAAAGTCCCCCCCACGCGAGAGATACGACACCGTATCTGGACGGAACCGCGACTCCGGAGTGACCTGCGGCGGTCACCGGCAAGGTAGACACAAAATCAGGATCACGAAGGATACCCTCTGCGAGGGGGTATACACAGGGAACGCGTGCGCACCTCGCACTACGGCGATGAGCTGCGGTTCGATATCGTCGCGGTAGACGACGAGACGAGAGGAGAAAGAGAAGTCGGAGAGGTAGGGAAGAACGGTAGGGGGAACAGCTGCAGACAGCAGGGAGGAGGTGAATGCAAGGACGGTGGGGGTGATAATGCAAAAAGCTGCGGGAACTATTACCAGAGTCAACGATACGGATCTTGTCCACGGGATACCTGGACTTCTAAACTCGTGATCGAGTTTTCCGAGACTTTTTCCCTTTTCCCCTAAATATATTGCTTTACTCTCGTAATCATAATTTTATACTTAAGGAATATTCCTTCATTTCCTCGATCGGAATTTCAAAGCTAATATCTCCAGGAATTCGCTAGAAATAGACTTATGTTCGTTTTCATTTCTCTAAAACTTGTACAGTGTGCATCCTATTCTGAAAAGTGAAATCCCACTCTTAAGCCCGTTTTCACCAATGTAAAATTAACTTTAATCTCGGTTCTCAATTTTCTCTTTATCTTTTTCTAATTCTAAAAATTAGGGAAAGATAACAACAATAATTAATTAAACCGAGATTAAAGGCTTTAAAGACTGAAAACTGAATCAATCTTTTTTTCAAAACATGCTCAGTTTTTACTTGAGCGTGAGATTCCACTCTGAATAATTCAGAAAGTAGATTAACTTCTCTTGGTTTATAACTTATTTTTATCTCTCTCTAGTTCCATAAATTAAAAAAAGATAAAGAATAAACTAAGAAGAGATTAAAGTTAATCTATATAAAAATGGACATGACTGCAAGCAACAACGTAAAAAAATAAAGCGATAAAGAAATAACAAATTATTAAATTCCCGCGCTATTCTCGTCCAATTCAATTAACCACGGCGCAATAGATATTCCATCAACTGTCGGTCCTAATTGGACAGCTGAAATGATCTGTTAAAATTAATATCATATTAGCTAGGTCAACGACTAGCTCTATTTGAGGTAGTAAATAGCTTTTATATAGAAAATAAATGTGTATATAAATCGATATTACCTGACTAGGTCGTTCCGCATCTCCTAATATAGGTATTTATATATACGTATATATAGTATAAGTAAAGAGTCGCGGCACGATCTGATCAATCAATATCAATTTAATATACGAATCAATTTTGTGACTCAAGTGCCTGATCAACAACGATACGATATGGAAAGAAATCGTAACAATCAATAAGAATCCGTTTTCGAACCATCGAGAGGTATATTTTCGTTACAGCAAGATATCATTTCAACGTCCCAGAAGATCTTTCTTTTTTGCCGAGAGAGCAATTTGCGGATATCTGTTCGCGTCTCTGGCGAAGTAAACGATCAATACTCTTCCAGCTGGCCGTCCCTTGGCTCTTAAAACCACGGTTTACAACCGTCGTCTACCCTCTTTGCGACTTCGCCCCTCGATGCGATTTTCCGCCGAACTTGGCTGCGGAGGCAAGAATTCAGGATTTATGAGGCTCCGCCAAGTTTTCCGTTCCCGGTAGCCGCTGGCACGCACTTCTCCGTCCTTTTGCAAGCAGTCTACCGGAATCCCGCACCCTTAGGGAATTCCTCTTTCCCTTTCGCCAAGCACGGCACCCAGCAAGTCTGCTCACGTTTCGTGATAAACGAACCGAATAAGGAAAGGATCAATCTCAGAAAGCTCTCTGAGATGTTTTTCAACGCTGTTATATTCGTTTTTGTATGCAAATGTTTACGGTGTTAATTAGCTAATTCACTTAGAAACGACGAGATAGATATTTTTCGCACGTTTATAGCAGGTTTGCAATATGCAAACGACTCGCTCAGGGATTATTGGTGGCACTATTTACTGTCGACTATGGTTATCGCCGAGAGGTTTTAGTAAATAGACCGAAAGAGTTCACCGTTACGCAGTAAAACTGCACAAGGAAGTTCCGTACTTATATCGCGTAAGTTGTTTCCGCTACGACGAGCGCGACTTATCCGAGAGAGCAACACCTTTGAAAATGAAAATTGCCGTGCACTCGCCTGTTTCTCTTCAAGAAAGAATTACATTGTTGCCGTATAAGGAACTTTTAAAAGACACGCGTTATTTCATCGAAACACAAAGGGAGAAAATCAAGAAAATAAGATTAATGCTTGTGTTCTCTCCAATTTTAAATTTAATCTCAGTTCAATTTACTCTTCATTCTTTTCTAATTCTTAGAACTATGCTTGTTGCTATCAAAGTTTAATTTTAATCTCTTGATTCAACTAACTCTTCATGTTTTTTTTTAGTTCTGAGAATTAGAAAAAGATGAAGAGCGAGCTGAGAACCGACATTAAAGTTAATCTACATTGGTAGAAATGGGCGCTAAAAAAAGATAAAGAGTTAGTTAAACCAAGATTAAAATTAAACTACATTAGTAGAAACGGATATGATGCTTGTTTCCTCCAATCTACAGCATAAAATGTTTTAGAAATATTTCACATTGCAAGATTTAAAATATTTCAAAAATTTTTCACAAAATCTTTCTAAAATATAAATATATGTATTTCTAAAGAATTTCTAACATATTTTTGTGAAATAGTTTAATGTAATATTTTAAAATGTTTTACACAAATGTTTACAAAGTATTTCTGAAACAATTTCTTAAAATATTTCAAATAGTAATTCACATAAATATTTCATATGCTGTGTAGGTATTTTTTATACATTAACTGTAATCGATTCAATTTACTCTTCATCTTTTTCTAATTAAAAAAAATTAAGAATAATTTGAACAAGGATTAAAGTTAATCTCTACATTGGTGGAAATGAGCATTGGATTATCGGACTACTTCGAGGAATCTAGCAAACTTATTTTCCTTTTTTCATCTTCAAGCGATATGCGCTTATTTTTTTCAAGCATATACATTTCGTCGCAGGACATTACGCCGCAGCCTAATCAATACACGCTTTTTGCGGCCGCGATCGATACCGCCGCGAATTAAAAATTTTGCGTCACGACACGAAAGACAAATAACGAAGGAGGAGCAGAAAAATACATGACTAACTAGTAACGCTCTGATTAACGAGGAAATCACGCTGTTTGGCTCGTCTTCGACGTGCCAATCGGCTTCCGGCTATCCATCTTTGATTCCCCGCCGTTGATGAAAAAAACGAAGGCTGAAGAACATTGATTCATTAATATCCATCCGCTCTACGTTCCGTTCATCTTTCAGCCTTGAGCGAGCATCGCTATATTCGGCAGTGGCGAGTCTCATTACATCACGGCCATGTGAGTACAAGTCTGTCATACGCGGTCCGAGAAAACCGGTTTACACGGTTGAGCAAATTACACCGCGGTCTTTTTCTTTTGTTTTACGCAACGGCCAAGGTCACAAGTGACTGAACTAACTTCTTGTAGCACTAGCAACCCTCCGATTATCCCAAATCCCATCCCCGTAAGGTCAAGAGACATGGTAGATAAGGCTGGTTATTCATAGTCAGTTCTTATATTTAAGACCATCTTAAACACGGTCTTAAGTTATATCATAAGCTAATCACAAAGCTGTATTAGCGTCTTAAGACATTACTTAAGACAATTTTAAAATAAGAAATGATTATATCAAAATATTGGCCATTTGTTGCTTCGTTTATAGAAAATCCTTGGTAATATATTATGTAATCGAGTATTCAGATACGATAATTTAGATATTTTAGATAATTTTCAGAGCAGGAGCATACGCGATATAGAAAATGTCAGGCGACTGTCGTTTATAGAAAATTTATGGGAATGTAGGTAATCGCATATGGAGGTACGACACAATTTTATTGTTTTCCATAAACAAACACAGTCGGCCGATACTTAAACCTGCGACACATGCTGGATTGCCTGCGTTTTAGTAAATTACTATAATTGCATCACAGAACGCAAAATTTCTAGTAATCTACCAAAACACAAATAATCTAGCAAGGAAACAAGCAATTATATACCACAAGCTTAGATTTATATTGTGTGCTTTTACTTTAATTGTTTTCCATAAACGACACAACAGTCAACCAACACTTTGTCTGTAGTCTGCTCTAACACTTGGTTTATTTTACTCTCTAATGCCGATTTCCACCAATGCGGATTAACTTTAATCTCGGTTCAATTTGCTCTTCATCTTTTTCTAATTCTAAAAATTAGAAAAATATTAACAGTAAGTTAAACCGAGATTAAAGTTAATCTGCATTGGTAAAAACAGGTACATATAAGTCTAAATCTCATATACCATGAATGGAGATGAAATGAAAAAAGAAAAAACAAGTCCACGAGAGGAAGTGTGTTTTAATGCAATGGAGGAGGTCGATATATATGCTTACAATAGTACGTATACGAGGAAGACAAAAATACGATACATAGTCATGTTTAATGCCGTCGTATATTGCCATCTTTTAGAACTGGTCGCTACACCGCACTTTTCTCTCTCTCTCTCTCTCTCTCTCTCTCTCTCTCTCTCTCTCTCTTTCTCTCTCTCCTTGTGTTGCCCATTCTTACAAATTACATCTGAGTACACGCTTGTGAATACAAATATTTGCGGACGTAAGTGTCGCAAAACGTAGCTCGGCACGACGCGATGGCGGCCAATTCAACGCTAATATAATTCTAGGGAGGATTGATAGTTCATTAAGGAGAGTAACTTACTGATGGATATTGCGAGATATATTGGATACCGGTAATGCTATTGTCGGATTGATTTTTTTCTTGGTACAACACGAAGTTATCGGAACTATAAGAATTAATATCGTGCAGAAAGGGTTGAAACTAAAGAAAATAAAGGAGCAAGGTAAAGGAAAAGAGAAATGACTCTCTACGCAGGAAGAAGCGGAAGGAGTGAGGTGGCTTCAATGAACTGCCATTCAAAGTCCAGAATAGTAGCAATATGTTTCTCGTAAGTACTATGTTAAGTATAAATGTATGTACGTTGCATTAATATGTGTCATTATTACGCGTCGCGTAATCGCGATTCTTCGTATACATGTGCCACTAGTCTTAAAGTGACGCGCGATCGCGGAATTATGCGAGCTCTTCAAGCCGTCTGGCTTCTCAATGCACTTCCCCGGACTCTCGTTGAAATAAAAGGTAGATGTTCAAGAAAGTGATGAGCTTTTATGAGTTATCTCCATATCTTGATACATCATTAAATGATAACGTTTCAAATATTGCAGTTCTCTTCATCAGAGTAAGAAGCAAACTGTGTGTGACCTTCGTTCTAATTGAGTAAATTACGTTATTTTCACAAAACGTTGATATTTAATGATGGATCAACACGAAGATGACCCGTGAATCGTTTAACTTCCTTCAAGAGAAATAACTAATATTAAACAAAGTATCTATTAAAACCGTACAGTGTGTGTGAATACACAACAAATAAAAGTTAAACTGAATTTTTAATGTTTCCGCAACATAAAGATCCAGCTTGATTGTTTAGAGTTATTTTCTATTCGTGGAATAACTAATTTAAAGAAAATACTCGCGGAAGCCTAAAAAATATTAACAAAAGTACACGTTATTTTCACTTATTTAGCAATAAAGCGTAAAACTTAAATAGAGCATTTACGTTGAGATAAGTATCTATATAAGCGCAATATCCTGCCTCATTTCTAAGAAAATGAGATCCACTTAAAAAAGAATGAAGCTCATGATTGTACAATTGAGTTTCACTCATGCTAGAAATCGAAGATGAGAAATAAGTATCTCCATGGCGAAAAAGGAACGATAATATAAAGGAATATTTCGTAGACATGTTAAAGATGAGAGACCGAAGAGAACACGCACCTTGATTATAATATTACTATAATATAATAGCAAGCGTCCAAAACTGAAAAGATTGAAACAGTTTGAAGTCGCATGTGGACGCATTGATTGCTCCGAATTATTTGATTGATTAAACTAATGGAATGCAACGTTATCACATGTATTGTTAAACGCATAATCAGCTTAAAAAGCTGCATTGTTCTCTCCTTCACGGTAAATTCGAAGGAGGGAAGGGAAAGGGGAAGGATAACATTGAATTGATTTATTCATCAACTCCTCTTCTACGGAACTACGCGTTTACACCTAACAAGCTCTTTATAATGCCACGAGTATACGATTAATTAATAGCTGTAACGGATGTTCCAGGAATTACCCTTTGCGCTACGTACCAGTAATACGTATTAAATAGTATCAACGGTTACCATTTAAAAGCCTTGACGGCCGTTGGGATGACTAGGATGAGGACTAGAGTGCATCTACTCGGGGATTGAACATCGGAATCGGCTTAGAAATCACCGGTCCCGACAGGACGACAATTTTGGAAGGATTTGGTCAGCACGACCATCGTTATTGGAAAAATACGAAATTAGAAAAATAATCTCTATCACCCACGCCACCAGACGCGCTCGCTTAGTACCAGATACACGCTAAGAGTTCGCGCAAGCTTCTCCATACGGACGAAAGATCGCTTTAAGCGAGTCCTAGCAGCGTTGTAACCAGAACACAACGAGGCGACTTGTAAACGGCGAACGGTTTACATGTGTCGACGGGTTATACTCTCTGTTCGGCACTATGCTTCGACTACATCTCGACTATACTTGAGAGAATCGGTAATCTTTGCGATTATAATAAGGACGCACTGTAATCTCAAAGAAGTTACCTGATGCCTTGTATCGTGAAATCACGTCAAGCTTTCCCTCAAAAAAAAAAAAAAAAAAAAAAAAAAAAAAAAAAGAAAAAAAACAAAAGAGAGGAATAAATTAACAAGACCAATCGATCTCTCCGCGGAGGTCGGAAAACATTTGAGGTAGATTTCCCATCTACATCCGGTTTAAGAAATTGGGCGGGATGGGATAGCTAATAGTTATCAGTTGTATATATTAATATTTTCCTCAGGACAAATTAAAACTTCTTTCTCGAAAATAAGATAGACACGTAACATAGCACGACAAATAATAATTACATGAAATCTGTTAAAAGATTTAAAAAGTATACCTACAAGTTTTGTAATGTTAGAAAATTAGAAAACTGTTAGATTAGAAGATTGCGCGTAAGAGAATGTTCTTACATTAAGTAACAATTGCGATGCGGTTATCCTTCGAAAATAAAAAAACTCACCGAACTATATTCTAACTTTGGAATAAACTTGGAAACGCTCTGTATACTGTATACTGAAAATAATTTTCCACGACATGTCATCCCGTTTTTTTCATTTAGCTATACCCTAAACAAAAGTCACAGACGCACAACCATAGCCAGCAGCTAGATTTCCCAGTTGCAACACCGTATCATTATTATTTTCCGCTCGGATTTTTCCAATCATCAAGTTCTTTCTCTCCCTCTCTCTCACTCTTGACAACGTCTGTCTTTAACTCGCAAGTGGTCGCGCCGTAAGTATCACAAAGCATAACAAATAAAAGATCATTATTTTTTACTTTTTCTCCGCGATATAAAATATCTCGTCTTATCTCGCAAACTCACACATTTTCCGACTAGTATATCTTCAAAGAAACCTCGCGATGTGTTCATTTTAATGTCTTCTTTTTTTTAATCTTTTTTTTTTAACAAGATGCGACCACTCACGCGTTAAGCATGCGTCCGTGTATTATTATTACTGTGTCTCGGTAATCGGCTGCGTGCGGTTATCGGTTTTGCCTAGTCGACATTCAAGGGAGAACCGGCGGATCCCGCTCGCTAGTTAGGGTATGTCAGCTGGTAGTAGTCTCCACCCGCCGAGTCCTCATCGGGGATTTGCAATTGCTTCACCCGTTTTACTAGCGCGCTAGAACACAGAATACTGTCGCTGAATTGTGGCGTCTCCTGTGGCGGATGTGTGCGGGCATGTTCATTTTATTTATTTGTACAAACAGGGAGGTAAAAGACCTCGTAATATACGTCTCGTAGTGTATGGTAAAGTCTTATAGGGAAAAATAGAACACAGTCAGATACAAAAATCCGACTGATACATTGTTAAAAATAATATTTTTGTAAAGAGGACAATTTCTTGCTCTCAGCAAATTAGCAGACCTACAAAAATATTATTCAATATCAACAATGAATCAATATTCTTGTATAAATGACATTTCTTCCCTATAGACTCGCATATATTATACAATACAATTTGCAGAAGAAAATATTTATGCCAGTTTACATTAATGTAGATTAATATTAATTTTAGTTCAACTTGTTCATCATCTTTGTCTAGTTCTAAGAATTAGAATAAGATAAAGAATAAGTTGAACTGAAATTAAAGTTAATTTATACTTTTATAGAAACGGGCATTAGTCTCTATACTATCTTTTTACGACCGCACACATTGAGTTCTGCTGATTGTTATCACTGTTAATGAGGAGCAGAACGAAAAACGGACTGACGAAACGAATACGTGATGCTACATCTTGAAAGCTTCAGGGGTATCGCTTGAGATCAGACGAGATCGAGGACAGGGATGAGGACGGAAATTCAAGGGAGAGCAAGTCTAACATATACTTTACAAAATGTACACTTCTTTTCTCGTTCCGAGAAAGCTATTGAGTAAAAAGGAGCTAGCAACGTGAAAGAGAGTAGGCTGTTATGCGCATGTGGCCATGACGTGCTCGAAACTTACGCGACTCGCGGTAGCGCGATATTGCATGTGATACCACAAACTGAAATGTTGTACTTCATGCTCCCGATATGAAAAATATTTCTTCCTTTAATTAAGAGACAGATAAGACGAAGCTTTATGTGCAATCTCCCCACGCGATGCTTAATAACTTCTGCGATTTCGTTGCAATTAATATCATTTTAAAATGTAGACTAAAATTGTAAAATTGCATATATATCGTATCTACAATAATATACGAGTATGGGATACAAAAAAAGTTCTAACGGGATATTATGACACTCTTCCTCTCCAAGACTTTTGTTAATTAACTTTTGTTATTCAACAAAATGAAAAAAATAATCATGTTATGAATGAAAAAATAATCATGTTACAGAAAAGAACGGAATTTTGGAACATATAATATAGCGCGCAAAAGAAAAGTAAAACATCACAGGATTATTCAAAAGGTACTGTTAAGTTTTTCATGGTATTAAAAATTCAAATAGTGCATAAGACGCAATTTTCCCTGAGATAAAATATTGGCGTTAAGTATAAAAAACGTTTAAATGCTCCAACGTATCACTAATTTCTCATAATGTATTCACCTTTTACGGAATTTTTTATACACCATAGAAATGATATACAAAAGATTCGAAAGGTCATCCTGATTAAAGTTTAAGAATATGACTTACAACTACAGTGGACACAGACAGCGGATATACATCAATTTAATGGTTGGATGACACATTCTTTGTCTCCTTCGTACAGTATGCATACTTTTTATCGACTAACTATATTATATAATAACATCGATCAGGTACTTTTCAATCTTCCTACACAGTCTCTAGTAAGCTTTTAAGCCTGCTACAGTTTCTGCACTGTATTACAGTCTTTACTTATAATTCTATAAACGTGTCAAAATTAATTAAAATTATATATTTAAAATTATAATCAATATTACGTAACTAAAA
This sequence comes from Cyphomyrmex costatus, assembly GCF_001594065.2. Lineage (NCBI taxonomy): Eukaryota > Metazoa > Arthropoda > Insecta > Hymenoptera > Formicidae > Cyphomyrmex > Cyphomyrmex costatus. The sequence goes on from NW_017275998.1 coordinate 354,476, forward strand.
AATGAAAATGACTGATGCAAATGTATACAGATTCGTTCAACATATTATACAAAAAACAGAACGATGTTGCAATTAGAATATCTAGAAATACATAAAAACAGAAGCGATGCGAAACAAAAATAGAAATGAGATAGTTGTACTTGATTGGATTTTATCTATACATGAAAGAATAATATTATAATATCAAGAAAGAACAACATCAGCGAAAAAGCAGTATTCCTTTGCCCCGATTTAAAGGGGAGGAACATCTTTGTATGATTTACATATCATTTGCAAGTACGTCACGAGTTGTAAATTTAACTGCGGGATAATGTTACGTTAATCATTTTGAAGAAGCATCATGCATCACGGAGTTTTATGATTCGACAGCAACGCAAGCATGAAAGGTAGCGAAAAATGCGAATACACACCCGGATTCGGTGGCGGCCTGATTGTTATTGTTACCGCTGTTGATGGAATTGTTGTTGGCGGAATTGGAATTCGTCTCCTCCATATGCGCAGTGTTCAGCAACGAACTCCATTGCCTCATCACTTCTTCGCCCTGAGCTTCCAGCTCGGAAATTATAGTTGCGTCGTCTAGCTCATGCAACGCAGGATTGGAATTTAATCTGAGAAAGAAAACAACAGACAAACAATGATAATTTGATTCTAAAAAAAATAACAATATGTTTATTTCTATATTCAAGCTAAACTGTAAAGTATATATCTCGCTTATCAAAACGTATATATATGTATATGATATATATCGCTTAATGCTAACCGCTGTTGTTCCTCGTAAGAACTCGCGTCGCTGCCGTCATAATCTAACATTAAATCATCCGACGCGATGGATTCGCAGGGCGATAAAGTGTCTACGCTGCCAGTTCGATGCAAACGTTGCCCGTGATGAGGACTATTTATTACGCCTTTGATATGAGCATCTGTAACACAAATTACATATATTGTCAGTATGATAAAAGATGTTTCAATAAAAAAATATCTAACTGTATATTTAATAAAAATATATTCATTTTTATTAAGATTATTATTAAAATTTAATAAAAACTTAACACAATTTACATCTAAATGTACTTAAGAAAAATAAAAACTCTAAGAATAGCAAATCCGTACTCACTCTTAGAGCTGGTCTCAACCAGAGTGTGGCTATTCTCAGTGATTACTTGACCTCCCATAGCGGATTGCGTTTCGATTCTTGCTCTCGGATTGTTGTCGTCGAAGATCAATCCAGGTTGATCCGCGATCTCATCATCGAAGAACTCTCTACCCTCGGACAAGCTGAGCGAGTTAGAGGCATTCGTCGGTGTGCCCGGACCATCATCCTCGAGAGTGTTATCCGAACGTTCGTGCGCGTGTTCCTCATCTCTCTTCGAGGGCTTTCCATCCGACTGCGTGATACTGGCGGTAGGACTGTCAAACAGACTGTCAACTGGTGAAGTCTCATCGTCTATTAAAGTGGTTGTGGTAGCAGCAGCGGCAGCAAATGCAGGATCCTCGATGGTGAGCAACACCGAGCGTAAAGTGTTCTTCGATGTTGCGCCACTTTTCGTGGCAGCGTTGATTGCTTGCGCGTGCTGAACGATAATGGAGTTGGTGCGCTGGTATTCGTCACTGGAACTCAACGAATACTCGTCTGCCATGGCTTCGCCGTGTCCATATTCGGGATCGTCCGAACTGGGAGGGCTAAAATCCGATTTGATGGACGGGACTTTTTCTGTGCGCGATCGATCCTTGTAGACCTTCTCCTCGCTCAGACAACCCTCGTCGTAGCCCTCCGAAGACGTAGTGGACATTGACGCGGTCGAGTCGGTGTATCTATTGTCCTTGTTAACGATTCGCTGGTATTGCGTAGCCCGCTCTCGCACAAAGCCAGTATTTAGATTCGCTGCAGCGGTTGCGAAAGATTTTGGCAACGGGATCACCGAGATCTCTGTGACAGTGCTGTCGTCGTCACGGACATCTCTCACGTCAAAGCTTTTTCCGGACACCACCATGCGCAGGTTTCTCGGTCTGCCGACGCCGCGTCTCCTCACAGAACCATCATCCATATAATCCATCGACCTAATTCTATCGTTATCTTCCGAACCAGGTGGCTGGCTGCTGACACCCGAATCTTCGGTCACCGAACCTTCTTTCGAACTGGACGAGCCCTTCGACGTAGATATCTTTCTGCTTTGATTTGCTGCAGTCTTGGCGATCTTGGAATTCGAGTCGTTTACTCGTACGGCATATTGAGGTAGCGGCAGATGACTGGTGTGCAACGTGTACCTACTGATGGGTTCTGGAATGCCTGAGACTCGTCTGTTCGCGTCTGTGTGTTGCATCATTGAATTGCCGCCATAAGCCACGTTATTCGATTGCGATGGGCGAGATTTTGCCGGTGCCGTCGTGCTGCACAAATGCTGTGGCACGTGCGCAACGACCCTGTTTGGTTGTTGCTGTTTAACAAAATAATTCTCTTGTTGTTGTTGCTGTTGTTGTTGCGAATATTGCTGCAGCTTCTCCTGATTGTAGTGGCTGATGCTGTGGCTGTTACAGATATCGCCGACCTTGTTCGTGAATCTCGCTTGCGGCTGCCGATAACCGAAGCGATTCGTCCTAACGCCGATTCCACTCGAATCCTTCTTTGGCGGTGCCAGTCGCGGTGTCGACCGGCCGGATGACGAATTATGAATCATATTACTGTTATCATCGTCCATCATCCGTCTGCGATCTTGCTCTGGGCCGGCCGACTTTGATCGTGGATGCAGCAGGCTCTTCTCGTTGGTGGTACCAGTGACATAGTTCGTTATCGGCATTGGAATTCCACTGGTGGGCCGTCGCCTGAAGCCGAAGGACATCGCGGTGCCGCGTGTGTGCGACGTGCCGCGTTTCGAAGAGCCCTGAAACGAAGATTCTTCATTAGAAATTTGTCATACAGGATGTATAATACAGGATGTATATATGTGAAAAGGTTGCAGAACACAATAAGACGATGACGAACGTAAAAAGATTGCAAAGATAGAATTAAAACAAATTACAAGTTGGACGCAGAACACAATAAGACGATGACGAACGTAAAAAGATTGCAAAGATAGAATTAAAACAAATTACATACACACGCACACATCATTCTTATCAGAGATTCTTTCAGCTCCTTTGACACGAATCGCTTATTAGGAATGCAAGAAATAGTTTATTCGACGAAGTTCTTGACGGTTGCTATCGCGTTTCTACAGCCGTTACGAACGAAGCACTTCGTATAATCAAGATGTAAGAGCAGGGATTATCAGCAGCGTATCGTTCCTAGTCGCGCATTAGCTGCGATTATCCGTATAGAAGAAGATCGATATCCCACGTAATTGAATTTCGACGATTAGATTGTGAAGTTTACATTCAGCCGATGTATTAGGTATAAATCTTGGCCATTTAATTTGAGCACGATCTTGGCCTTTTTACTCTTGACTTATATTTTGTTTTTTTACGAACATCTACTCAGCATTATATAGGCTGCTGAGTGCGCATACATACCGCACGCTCGTGGGATTTCGGGATCTGTTCGACGAACCTTTTGCGTGGTTCCCGACTGCAACAATATTAATCGATATTCGTGTGCGGATTATATAATGGCGCGATGTTGATAGTGCATCCCGTCGCGAACGAGGCTCTCCGGAACAACGTGCACACGAGCAACGCATTGTCCATGATCGAGGAACAACTGAGGAACGATGGAACACGCCTCTGTGCGATTCTGAAGTCGTCTGAGAGGAGTCACCGCGTGCGGTGGCCCATTTGAACTCCAGAAATAGCGTAACCGCGGCTGGCAATCCGACAAATCCGGGGATCGTATTCGCGCCTCGGGCGCGTTCGTGAAGAGACTCGAAACCCTGACTCGTTATGTTTAACACAGATGTCTCATGACAGTCGCAAATCGACCGCAAAAACGTTTCTAATGATTACGCATGTCGTACACGTTATATACAGCAAATGCATAAAATCGTCGTAACTACACCTGTAACTGTAAAGCAATAAAATCCAAATTCCAGCTAAATTGTTAAAGACTAAAAGACTACGAGTTCTTTCTAGCAAGAGACACAGGCATTGCAACACAACAAATCGTTGCATCCTTGCTGTTTGCCAATGTTAAACAAAGATAATATGACATCATAGTCTATCTTTTAATTTCATCATTATAAACAGACGCGAATAATTTGCGATCGTTAACGATGATAGGCAGTGTCGGAAATGTGTTGCTTACTGGAAAGTATCAAATGTATCCAGAACTTCTCCGACCATATCTACATTAATATTTAAACGATATCAAGGATTATTTCCAACTCCCAAAACAAAAATTGAATTCAACTGTACTGACTTTGATTAAATGGCATAAAAAAGCTTATGATTCAGCAGATCTCGATAAATAACACTCTGGTGATGTTATCGAAAATAATCCCACCCGATTGACACGCGCACTATCATGGCACCCTCAAACAAGTTCTCCGTGAAGAAGAGGATCTGAAGAGAAAGACGTTCTTTGTTCGGAGCATCCCTTACCGCAACACCGATGCCCTTTTCGTTCTCCAGCGAGTCGTCTTCGCATCTCGTGCTGCTGTACCGGTACTCCATGACGAATGCTTCCGGGCCAATGTCACACGGCCGGTCGTCGATCGATTTCTCACAGGGATTGACGGTCGCTCACCGTCGTTTTAAGTCGCCATGTCCCGAATGTATATCTTTTTAATCGGTGCGAGGAAAGTGTTCACGGGAGAAGCGCGTGAGAGGGATGGTACAGAGCTCTCGTCGTGATCCGTCACATCGTAAGGATGGCATACGACGGCGAGGGAACGAGCGACAGCGCACCGACGTCGCCCACCTCGTCGTCGTCGTCGTCACCCCCGCGTTCCTCGCTCTTCCTTCGTCTTGCTTGCTACCCTGCGACTTCGGCCTTGTCGTGTTCGAGAAGCGAAGGAAAGCGAACACGGGGATCGATCCGGCCATCTGCGCCGGCGTCGCGACGCCGACGTGCTCACGACGACGCAGCCAGGGGCTTATTTCGCGGATGCGCCCATGTCCCAACTTCTACCCGGTATACAGGATGTTCCTCGAGAATTGCGAGAGGTGTGTCCGATTCCGTTCGACTCATTTTGACCTCGAGATTATTCGTAGGCTTGATGAAGATGGATAACTCTAACGGACCGTCTAATTTTCGTTGGTCAGGTGTATCCTGACTCGACAAAGAATCTTAACGGTCTAGAAACGAGTTCGTCCCGCACTTTTCCCATCAGAGTTTCGTTGAACACGAATCGATTTCACATCCCTGCCACTGATCGTTCTCATTTATATGGTATGAACGCACTCTGTATACGACTTGGATGATTCAACGTGTCCAAATGTATTCGTTATCAGCAGGAGTGGTTTTCGGAGTTCGCAACACGATGACTTGCGAACTCCGATTCCAATTTTCATCCATTTCATCCACAATCGATGAAGCGAAGCGATTTCATTCGTGCAAATAACTTCCTATTCGATTTAAGAATCTTATCAGAAAGAATCGCGAGAACGTTACTTTGAAATGGTGACAATCAATTTAAAGGGACATTGATATAAAACTAGATTTGATTATGTAAATGCAAACAAAAAAAACAATTTTACTGAAGTTTAAAATCTAGTAAATTCAATACTTGAATCAAGAACATTAAATTAAAATAAATTCAGTTAGCTTATTATTATACATAAAGTCGCTTCTTCGATCAATTTTATAATATTCTTCAATAAGAAAAAATAAATTCTTGTTTTAAGTACACAATGAGTTTTTAAAAAATAAGTATGTTATATTACAAATAAGATTATTGTCAATGTTGTTTGTTAAAGATAACCGTAACTTACCTAAAAAAAAAAAGTAAATTAAGTAATCGCTTTTTCTTAGTAATAAAATTTTTTTTTTTTCTATGTATGTAGGAAACATAATGAGCAACATAGCAAAAATTGATATTTCGGCAAACTGTTTGTCCTACGTAATTATTTTAATAATTCGACATTCAACTCTGTATCTAGCTAAATATTTAGATACATCAGCACATAAAACCCCCCGTTTTTTCCATATAATATATATATATATATATCTATAAAAGCTAACTGATCTTATGAAAAAAATAAAGATTCAATCGGTGGATCAATATGATAGGGATTTCCTATAGTAAATTCAAATTTCATTTTGTTATCACGCTTCCTCTTTTTTTTCACAAAAAGAACGGTTTTGCTGAAGTATCTAAAAATTTAGCTAGATACAGAAAATCTGAAAACAATTTTGTATTATCAAAATAATTATGTAGGAAGCTTAATGTTGATGATAATACTGGAAAGAGCTTTAACATTCTAGCAGTCCTATATAAATATTTTGATATTCCAAGCAACATAATTTTCAGATCTATATCAGTTTAATTTCCAATATCTCAACGTCGTTCTTTTTGTGTCATAATCGATGTTGTTGATAAGATAATTAAGCATTTATTGCGCTTCACGTCGCGATAACGTCGCGGACAAAGGAAGTTCCGTAAATAAAGGTAAGAGTTTAGGTGATCGAAATGACTCGACCGAACTTCCTTATCCACATCGTTCATCAAAATCCATACAACGTATACACGCACGCAACCGTTTCACCGAAGGAAAAGAGGAGTTTCCGCTTTAAGCGTATAGACATCTCGGCAAGATCTTCGCCTGATAACGCCAGCTTTTAACGAGAGGACATCGGGGAAACAATAGCAAGAAGCGGCATTTGATCCGGCGTGTGATCTCGCCGTGCGAATCGGCACGATCGTGCGCGAGGAGGCGAAACCACGTGGGGGGGGGGGGGGGGGGGGGGGGGGGGAGAAAAGATGAGAGTTCTCTCCGCGATTTCTCCTTCTTCGCACCTGAACCGTGCACACGGCGCGCCAGGTTCGCTCCGACGTTCTCCAGCTTCTTTGATTTCCGGCGTGAGGCTGCCGTAGAACCGGCACGCGTGACGACGAACAATGGAAAGCACGTCGTCGTCGGCCGAAACGAGATCGGTCGCGTGAACTGCGGCATATTCTCCGAGTAAGCATAAAGGTTTTCACAAGAAGCATACGCGAGAATCGCTGGTTAAAAGGATAAACTTCAATAGAATCGTTCGAGAAGCGGGATCGTGATGATTGTGAAAACTATAGCGACGATTAATGAATAAACATTGGTTAATTCGCGTGCGTATAAAAGAAAGAATTATAGTAAATAGGATCCTGAAATTCGCACGAGTTAACGGATCTCCTAGAGCTGCTAAGAGGCGCGAATTGACACTCTTTACACGGAAAGAATGGTTTTGCTGAAGTATATAAAAATTTATAACTGGATGTAGAAAATAAAATTTCATTAAACTATTCAAATAATTATGTACGATGCTCCAATTGGCAGCTCGAATAGCAAAACTTTTTTTGCAACATTGCTTATTATGTTTAAGTTTCGTACATAATTATTTTGATAATGGTCCAACAAAATTATTTCCAAATCTGTATTCAGCTATAATTTTTTAGGTACTTCAACAAAATTGTTCTTTTCGTGCAGCATTTGTCAATTATTTTTAAAATTTTTAATGCATCTTCGTAAACGATTATAACTTATGTAAAAAAAAAAAACGCGGATTGTGAATTATCTTCATATCTTCACATAAAAACGATTTTACTAATCTAGAAATATCTAGAAATTTATAGCTAGATACAGATTTGAAAATAACTTTGTCAGGCGATTAAAATAATTATTTATTGTTAGAAATCTTAAGTAAAACGCTACAAAAAGCCTTTACATTCTAGCAATCAGTTTCAGCGTCTTATATAATTATTTTTACAATTTAACAAAATTATTTTCAGATCTGTATCCAGCTAATCTTTAGGTGTTTCAGCGAAACCGTTCTTTCCGTGTTAATACATCGTTAGTTCACTTCATCAGGATGAGAAGCAATCTGATACTGATCAGTATCAGGATCAATGAACTGCACTGTTCACGAAACATTGGCGTTTAATAATGTATCAAGACACGAAGCAAGTCAGGTAGCTCCTTGAGAAAAAGATACCTATGGAAGCCTTAAAGGTATTATCAATTAACTCAAACATGTGAAGGCTATTTTCTATGAGACTGTATTTATCTACTCCAGTGCATCGACAGGATGAAGTGCAAGTCTAGGCAACGTAATCGCTTTTAAAGCGATTTATGACGTTTCATCATGTCACGTCCGTTCAAAGATAATTAATTCGTCACGATTCGTGCATGAGAAAGTTAATGCGAGCTGCGAAAGTGGAGATCGATATAACTTACAGGATATATCGAGATACGTTCGACAGTCGAATTGTTCTCTTTCGTCGTTAAAGGAGGCATTCAAGCATGCGAGCGATTACGCAGTGCTTATCCGCACATCATACATGAAAGCGTAGACTTCAATCGCGAATTGTAAGAAAAAAGAATTGACGATAATAATTGTAATATTCGAAACTGTTGCTCGAGCACTTAAATCGTGTGAAATGAAATTGATGTTCGATACAATGTCGAAAGGTAGCGAAATTATTGTTATTCAACGCCTTCGTGCTGCAGTGAAACGTCGAATGCAATATTCGGTCACGCGTCGCTGACTACCATTTTTACGGAAAGGAACTGAACAGGTTGTAGAGTGGTTTGGCGACACGGACACGGATGCGTGCGAATGATCTATTCACGGGTGAAGCGCGATATCCCGTTGCGGGTGGAAACACATTTGAGAAAGGGCGTTGAACCTCCACGTGGCCTTCAGCCTAGCCGTCCGCGCGATCAGCTGGTTTTTCCGCTATATGCGTACATATTGAGTATACACACGATACTTGGCATAGCGCATTCATACATATACATATATGGTATCATGAATGCATATGTACATAAGCGACCTCTCGGATATTGCGTAAATGCAATAACGGCGGAAGCCATGGACACACTCGACATCGATGGTGAACGTGGACCTTGAAGTTCAACGTCCATCGACGGTACAGTCGATGTTATTGATTGCGCTCAGTAGAAAAAGTAGCTTTGCAACCGCCGTAAGGTTCTGACTAAATTTTGCCTGCTCGAGTCTGCTTGAATAGGTTTTGCAAAGCGTCTACCGACAAATTTTGTCAGCAGGAAAGTTTCAAAAGGATCTATTATATAAAATGCTGAACAACAGAATGCTATAAAAAATATTAAAATATTAAACTAAAATTTGTTTACATGTGTGTGTGTATGTGATTTGACGATTCGAGGTAAAAGCTGAATAAGTTAGTATATTTGTCGTTAGTATATTAATCTACATTTGATAAATTCTGCTCGATTTTTGCCGTCAAAATGTTATCAAGTTATATCGATTAGCTCTAAACACAAATTTAATTGCAAACACAGATGGTATTGAATCTGCTATACTTTTCTCACCGGATTTGCTGCCAATCTGCTGGACAGTTTGCTTACTAAATATAGACCAATCATATTAAACAGGATAGTTACAAATTCCTCATCCAAAAAGTTCATAACTTTTCCCTGACTTCCAGATAAAATTTCATGATTTTCCCTACTTCCAATGAATAATATTTTGAAATTTATATTTTCACTCTGAGAGAGATTCAAAATCGTCAAACCTTTTGTTGAAAGAACAATTTAATATGCCAATATAAATTACGTTGTTGATACTGTTTGCATTTAATTGTTAAGTTGGTAGTATTCCAAAATTACGTAGGTATGCATATTAATTTTCTTTAAAACTAAGAATTTTATTTTTCTGAAAATTTTACAAAATTTCCCTGATTTCTCTTAACATTTCCTTGATTTGTAGCAATCCTGATTAAAGAATTTTATAGCAATGGTAAAACTGCTTTTTCTGCTGAGCGTACTCTCTAAATTCTTAGAAGTGGAATTTCATTCTAAGTATTTCACTTTATTATGAAAAAACACTAATTTTAAATAACTTGTATACTCTAAATTCTTTAGAGTGGTATCTTATTCTAAAGAATAAAAATTGAGCCAGTCTTGAAGAAGAGTGCGGCTCAACTTTCATTAATCTTTGACAGAGAAATTTTACTCTTGATTCACTCAAATGAGATTCACTCTTTACAGAGCAGCCTTTATCGCACTTGGAGTGGTTCTACAGCAATGATATCGAACAGATGTTGAGACGACGAAGCTCATACCTGTTTCTGGGCCTTGTCCATGATACGGTACGAGGGTGAATTGTGATGACCGGATGCTGCGACGACGGCGCCCGCCTTACGAGACACGCATTGCCCCATATAGATCCGCCAACCTTGTCCCAACACCGAATGCTATTCACATAAGAGAGTATAAATTAGTAAAAATATACAAGTACTTTGTGAATACGCGGTCGTGCGCTTACGCTAATTGTTAAAGCCATTTAGTAGAGAGCACGTAAAGTTGAAGAGACCAAGATACCCCCGTCTATATTAGTAAGCTAGAGTTTTTGCGTTATTATACGCCCGCATACCATCGACGACGACACGTATAGCGGAAAGTTAAACTGTGCGTATAACAGTCCTTATTCTGATTGCGCACCTGCCTTCCCATTCGCTTTCATTAATATTTCAGTTTGCAGTTGATCAATGGAGAATTTCCGTTCGATAGAAATGAGAATCATTAAGCGAAAAGAAAGTATAAATAGCGGAAAGATATGCAGCCATAGGGTACCAAGAAATAGACGAAGTACCACTATACCTGCAAGTCCGGGAAAAGTTTCGCGCTGATCGATAAAGCCTATTTCTCTGTCGAAAGGAGAAAATGCGCGATTTAACCAGAGGCACCGGTCGAGGTATGCCGAGGTACATCATCTATGATTATCCTTTCGCGTTACGGCACCGGTTCTCAATCTTGCAGGTCACGAACCGAACTCGCGTCCCCATTAGATACGCCAGCGTTGCGATATACAGAATGTTCCGAAGAAGAGACATTAGCAGCGAAGCGCGAAGGAAAAAAACATTGTAAGAAATATAAAACGCGGCTTTTCCTTGAAACTCGGATTCCTTTGCGGTATACCAAAGGATCTTGTAAAAATAGTTAAAAAGAAAGTTAGGTAGAAATATATAAATTACTTTAATGCATGGAAGAGAAACGTTTAATCAAATATAATCCTTCTAATGGGATCATCTGACTATCGATAATATCACGGCAAGATATGTTATAAGAGCAGTGACTGTGCTAAACTGGAAAATAGGACACGGATTTTAAAGATCCGAATCTCTCGAGCGTCGCTTTCGTCGAAAATTCGGCACAGATCGAACGCAGATGGGTATTGACCCACAAGCGCGGAACGTGATAGCAATGGCTGCGTTCAATAGAAAAAGCAGCTTTGCAACAGTTGTAAGATTCTTTAATACATAACTTCCTTTCTATGTTATACTAATTTTCTTTCCATGTTATACTTTCAATTATAATATTGCATATTCTTTAAAACTATATCATGAGTGTTCAAAATTCACATAAGATTGTGTAAATTTCATTCCCAATTAAAGTTTCGTGACACTTTTTCTGTATAAGTATCGACAAATGTGTCGTCTTTCTCTATAAAAATATATTAGTCTTTAAGAATTGATTTCTTTTTACTACGTAAAAAATGCTAATTTATTTCTGTTATTTATTACTTCTTTATCAACGTGAAGACATGTCTAAAATATGTAGTTAATTTTTACTACAAAAACATTTGTAGCGACTATCTGTACCTAGCTTCGTTTACATACGAATGATTCTTTGAAATAACAAGTACCTAAGACTACTTCGAAAAACATATCGCAGGGAGCGCCTGAGAATTTTTATTCGAAATGCATCGCATAGATGGTGAAAGGTGACCAGCACATACTACAATCTTCAAATGTAGGACAATAAATGGCACTGGCCCGATTTGTCGTAGAGAGCATTGCGGATTACATTAGTTCGTGTTCCGCGTTCCATAACGTCTCGCCGGATTGCCAAATAAAAAGGAATAATTCGGAAAGATTTTCCAAGATCCGAAGCGAAGAAGTAAGGGGTTCATTGTTAGAAATACACAGAGACATGAAATAGTCATCAATACCTAAAATAGTGTAAAATAACTGCTTTCCTTTTAACAGATATGGACGATGTATACGTCATTCTATCTTCGTCATTTATGGAATGCTAAGAAAGATATTGTAGAACAACGTTTGTATCTTCTAAAAAAAAAAAACTACCTATACATAACGACGTCAAAACCTAAGATAAGGTACAAAATACGGAATAACACATAACTTCCTTACTCCAAAGATGACACATAACTCAAAAAATTAAGTTTCTCGGAAAAGGAAGAAAGCTATTTTTTAACTGGACAGAAAATGATTGATTAATCAAATAATATCAGTAAGATATCAATGAATAATATTAGTAAAATAAGTATGTTATTAACGACAAGAATATAATCAAACGTTATTTTTGTTATTTTCGCGTTTCACAATCCTTTAAAATTACTTTTTTTAGTTGTAACGATTTTGACGATTTTTAAAAAATATTCTTTTTGAAATATAACGATTTTTTATAAAGTTAAATAAGTTACTTTTCAATGTAATAATTTACATAATAATTTAATAGTTTATCTTTTCGTATTTGACTTAAAAAAATTGCATTTATGGTACGCCAATGGATCCTTCCTCCTGACAAATTTCTGGACCGTCCGGATCTGTCAATGCATTTGGCAAAATATCGCAAAATTGTTGGCAACAATCTGATGATTTCAGAACGTTTTGGGTTCACCGTACGAGGCAATGGGTAAACGATCGCAGCTGGTGCCTCTCGCGCTGTAAATGCATGGAATCTGACCTTTCTTGTGCCGCGTTCGGCTCTCGCGTGAAATCTCGGCTTACCGTTAGCATTGAATGTTAGCAGGCACCGGAGTTGCCTTCGCAGGTGCAGGTAATTCCCTTAATCGACGCGACGATTTCATTACGTTAGTCCCTCCTGGGAGGCAAAATCGATCAGCGCTCGTCGCAAAAAAAGATCACGGGATCAAGGAACTTCCACAATACACAAACGGAACAATAACCCCGTTGACTCAGGTCGTTTCTTTCGCATTACTTGCCAATTTTTTTAAGCTCGCAATAGCCTCCTAGAAAAACGGCGAACGAAGCACCGTCTCAGTATGTTGGAATCTCCAGAGATGAGAATCTCTCCTCGAGAATCCTTCCTCGATTTCCCCGACTCGCGGCTTCTCTCGCTTCCGTGAATTCTTCTCCTTGATTCTGCGAATCTCGACTTTTGTTCCGTCGCGAATGAAATATAATACTTCCCACGCAGATCGAGAGTAAAAGGAGCAGAAAAGGATAGATTGCGAGAAAAGATAGAGAGAGAGCGAGACGTGGTTAATAGTGCGAGAAAATGACGTGCATACACCTCTTCCCCTCCCGTAGATTAGAAGCGTATGCGAATTCCTATATAGATGATGTCACCGCGTTTCCGCGATTCCTTACTCACAGAAACGAAAATCCCTTAGGCGGTTTTATGCCTGGTCTGCCGTAGAGTAATCTCGAATACACTGGAAAAAAAGAAAATAAAATCGTCGAGCTTCATGATAGAATCTCTAAATTTCACCACCTTTTCGTTTTCGAATGCGCGTTCTTCCGAAGTGAATCTTATCCAGCCTTATCGTCGGACAAAGGATATGGATTCGATAAAAAGTATCACAAAAATAAATATTGCAAAATCAACATGTAAATGCGTATACTGCGAAACATAATCTATATGACCTGGCAATTTATTTCACGAGTGACAAGACAATTGTCGTCAGTGAACACGCGTCTTATCTCTAACCATTAATTATTACTATCTCGGAGCAGCTCCGTTAAAAGCGCTTCACGACTCGGTGACGTAACGCGTCGTTGAACACGTACGTGCAGCATACACATATTCTGTTTATTTATATGACGCGGATTTAATTTATACAGTCAGTAGTTTCGAAAGTTCAGAACTGCGAGCTCCGAAACCATATATAGCAGAAAAACTTGCATCAACATTGCTGCAACGTGAGAACGAGACAATTAAAATAATATCAATTTGACGCCACATTGACCGAATTTAGTCATTTTTTTTTTTATCATGATAAAATCTCGATCTCAAATGATTTAAAAATGACTTTATATTGACTTTTTTTTTATTGTCATCCTTTTTATTTTATCATACGAGATCGAGATTTTTATCATGATCAAAAAATGACTATATTCGGTCAATATGACGTCAAATTGACATTATTTTGATCGTTTCGTTCTCCTTGATTGCAACGTTACTGCGATGTTAATGGAATGTTATAATGCTGATACAATTGCTGGTACGCTGCAATATCGATGCAATATTGTTAAAATGATCCATAAGACTGCATGTGAGGCCAATACTCATATAGGTACAGATCATTCCTTCAATAATGCAGCAATGTTGCAGCAAACAGCAGTGAATCAGCACAGATCATTTCAATAACATTATAGCGATATTGCTGTAAGCTTCTGTACTGCAATATTGCAGTAACATTGTAACGTTGAAAACAATGTGCGTATGAATACAACACAAATAAACAATATTGCAACGTTCCAGCAATATTACTACAAGTTTCTGTGCTATGAATACAGCACGGATTAGTCTAGCAAAATTACAGCAACATTGCATTATACACTGTTAAATCTAACAGAGTCAAATTTAACTTGATGTGTGTGAGCTCTGCCTCTACTCAACTGTATCGTTATTTTATGCTAAAATAAAAAACAATGGTTACATTTGATGACAATGGTTACATTTGACACTGTAGCGTCAAATTTAATTATCGTTTTAGTGCGAAATAACAATATAATTGAGTATAAGAGCAGTGACGATCCACGTTGTGTTAAATTTGACACTATAGACTTAACAATGTAACGTTGCAGCAATATTACTGCTAGAGCTATATATACATATATATATAGAACCTTTGTTAGGCTGGAATCAGACTACGCATTAAAGAATGAGATTGAAGTATGACCAATCAAAACAAAAGGACCCAAAATTTCTTCGTCCCTATTGGTGAAATTTTTATCTTCAATCTGCAATCTTCAATGTACAGTCTGATTCCGGCCTTACACTATACATGGGAGATTAACGATTATGAATTGAAAAGATTGGAATTCTACCGGTAGAATAACTTGAATTTCAATCCGTTTTGTTCTAACAGTTTGAATTTTAATATCTCTAATTCGCAATCTCCTCAATCTTCAAAATTGTATTCCCGCGGTGTGTATTATACTCCGGATTGTTTTCATAAAGGTAAGGTTAAGGGACACAGGTTAATCGACCCGTGGTGTCACGGTGTCCGCGTACCAGAGGGACACACGACGCAAAAATGACGACTCTTACCTCTTCTGCAGCTGATTCTCCCGGGTAAATCGCGCGGATACGTGGTACACATCGTAGGAACTGAACACGGGGGAGGGGTGGAGCACCTACGAGCAGCGACGCACGGGTGATCGTGCGTGCATGTCACCGCGATTTGCACAATTTGGACGGATGACGACGAGTGTCCGGAGGGCCGTTTTCGGAGTAACACACAACTCGCGTCCTCGCGACGACGTATGCGACGTAACACGACCGTGGAGTATCCTGGAGAGTATCGCTCCTCTCTTTCGTGGATTTCCCTTCGAGGGATAGATGCAGCAGGGCGCCACGCTTTTCGGCTGCCAGTAATGTCATCAAACGTTCACGACACGGACCGTGTTACTCACGCGAGCGTTCACGTATCAAGTGTGTGCACCGCACGGGATTGAGAGCAATGAGAGCCGAGCTGAGCCGAGCTGAGCCGCACCACCTGTCACTCGGATTCGATAGCACGGAACATGCGTCGTGCGACGTCACCCGGTGGCCTGTACCCCCCGCACGAAGTCGCTGTGGCCAATCAGCGTCCGACCTACAGAAAGAGGAGGTATAGGGACACAAAGTGCAGAGAGTGCAGCTGCAAGGAATTACGATTCCAGCTTAACCTTACTTTGCGCCTTGCTCGAAGATTACGTAAACACATTTGTATTATCCTGAGTTAACATGGATAACGCGACCGTCCAAAAAGTGGACGAGAACGATGAGTCCAAGGCGGTGATGTTGTTCGGCCGAGACATCAGGAAGATCCCCTGTTTCAAGCACAGCCTGCTGTACGGCATCTACAGCGGTCTCGCAACCGGCCTGGTCACCTTCATGTTTACCAGTCGTGCGAATCTATCGGCGAACATGGCCCTGGGATCCTACATGGGTGTCACTGTAGTTTACTGGTTCTACTGTCGATACAACTACGTAATGGAAAAATACGAAATGCAGCACCTGCAAAGTATCTTTCGGCAAAGGTCGATCAACCCCGAAGATAAGGCCAAGGAAAGCGTTTAGGAGCTTCAGAGAAAAACTGATACATGAAAATTGTTCCTCTGTCGCGAAAGACTTTTAAAATTATATACGACAATAATAAGAGATGCGTTGTGCGATCGTAGCATAATACAATATAATATATGTAATTAAGACTACTGTATATTATACTTGTAAAATGTTTGTAAAGAATGCTTGACAAATATCTGAGTTATTCTTAATGTTTTCAACTGTATATAATATTACATATTTATTTCATATCTGTGAAATTGTTAATTCGATTGTAATTATGTGCTCAAAAGTGTAATAATTTTTTTAAAGTATCGATAGATTATACACTAGAAAGAAAGCGTTAATTGGAATTCTGATTGAATCTATTATATCTATATATATATATATGTAATTCTAGTTGAGATACAATCAAAATTCTGATTGATGTGACCAGAATTTTCTGGTTTGTTTTTATTTTTAACTATACATTTTTCTCAATGTATGAATTTGTAGAGTTTAACGTTAAGGGCCTATCCTATAACTCTTATTGTCATAACTGTAATTTTACAGTATCGTTACTCAGGTTTTGTACATAGTAAAAAAAACTGCGCAATATTACCATAACATTACAATTACAATCGTTAAGAGTTACAGAATAAATAATTGTATAATTTAACTACTACTGTGTATATAACCACACAATTACATTATACTGTTTCAGCTAATTGATAGCGTTAAAAATAATGATTGTTTTAAGTACTAATTGATATAATGTGTCAATATATAAAAAATTGCATATTAAATTTATAATGAATTTCTGTATAATAAAATTTTTTTTTAAACATATGATTAATTTTTCCCTACATATGTGTGATTGTTTGAAGCTATTAATATCTTGAAGCTATTTCTTACATTTTTATTTAATTTATATATAATCCTACGATTTTTCATGAAATATAAAAATTTTTATATTTGTTAATTACTGTGTACTGTTAAAAATTTTTAGAATTAATGAAAGAGTGAAATCTTACTCTTAAAGATTGAGAATCGAGTCATTCTTTCAAGACTGACTTACAATTTTTACTTTTTAAAATTAGATTCTACTTCCAGGATTTAGAGAGCAAAGATTACATTCCGATAAATAATTTCCTGTATTACGCTTTTATAATAGATACACTTTATATAATGCAATTTCAATTTCTATATACATCCCATGTTTATATTGTAAATGTAAATAATCTACAAATACAAGATATAGTAAATAATCTATAAAGTGACCTCTGAGAATCTTGTGAACACAAGTGAAGCAATTCCTATAGTCACAGTGTTCTCAGAGGCGCGAAATACCGTGCGGCATTCGTATAAATTAAAATGCGTGCGGATTTAATAAAACACTAACATTTCAATTCGACTAAAAATTTGTATGTATTAAGAGATAATAACAGACAAATTGAGATAATTACTATAATGTCGCAGAACGATACGAGTGATGATGAATTTGACCAACCAAGGGTATACCTAAACACGACTTCTCACGACACTCGTAACAATTCAGGTACACTTAAGAATTACGAAATCTGTTTATATCAATCCTAGAACTACACGTTGTATTTTTACACACGCAAATCACACACTGAATCTTTCAATGGACATTTATCCTATGCACAACTCTAGTAAAGATGCATGTATTTCTCGATAAATTTATAATTGTTTTGCATACAAATGCCAGGAGGGGCATCGCAAAACAAAAATTATAAATTAAAATTCAATAAAATTTTAATGTTTTTATTAATTTTAATTTTTCATTCAAATTCCACTTGTTAAACACAAAGGACAAACAATTAAAATTTTTAAGAACGTTATTATAGCAGTTTAAAATTTTTGAATCTCTCTCTTAGAGAATCACGTCTATAGTTTTAGAATCAATTGCAATTTGGATATAATTTTGTAACAAATGTTCCTAAAGTTATATGTAGCCCGATTAGTTCCTCTTCCTCCGTTTCGAGCTCTGTAATATTCGGAAAAATTCCCGACGAAGTGCTCCGCGCCTGGAGTCAACTACCAGAGGCAATCCGCCTGGATCCGAGTTTGGCGATCTTTCAGAAGGAATGTGATCGAATAACGGAAACGAGGTGAGCGAAATAAGTTTAGAAATCGATGAGAGAGGATTTCTACGTAATGAAAGATAACGAGTTTCCAGATCTCTGGACTACGTGAAGAAAGAATGCCTGGTTGTGAATATGTCTCTTGGGATACAACCAGTCTCGACATCAATTAAGTAAACCACATCTAAATTGCCTTTTTACATATCGTGATTAAGGGAAAACTTTAACGAGATCTTACAAGACCTCAGAATGTATAAATAATTAACTCTGTATCTTCGCAGCATACAAAATCAGAACATCGACGAAGACGGGCAGGATGTGCAAATGCAGAAGATTCTGGTATCTTCGCAGCATACAAAATCAGAACATCGACGAAGACGGGCAGGATGTGCAAATGCAGAAGAAACAGAGGCCCCTTTACCGTTACATAAAGTTAATCATACTCTTCTGTTCTTGGCTACTATTCACAGTAAGAAAATCATCGGACCGATGTCAATTGATAAATCTTAAGTGCGTGGCTTCAAATTGCAGATGATACTGATGTTCAAGAACGAGAGGATTGAGACGATGCATCAGCTTTCTGTGTCTAGCAGAGAAAGTAAAAGTATCCTTCATCTTGTCAATTATGAAAACTCAATGGGATTTTAGAAGACGAAATTTTTATAGACAGTATAATGTATATAAATCAGTCAGAATACTTTCTTTAACGATATATAGATTATCGAATCAACGAACATATTATAAGTACGTTGATCAGCGTGACGATGAAAGGACCATTGGTGCCATTACAAAAAAACGAGCAGCATTTACCTGCGAATTTATCCACGTGCTATTTAATGGTACGGCTGCAGGTTCTGGTGGGCGGAAAAATCAATTCACGTCTCTCCACTACTGATTTGAAGAACTTGAAGGTGTTTATACCTTTAAACGTGTACAAAATTGTTCTCATCTGCATACACTTATGTTTGCATCGAAAGAACACGAAATCAAATCCAGCCAAGCCTGAAACAGAAAAGGAAGAAAAGGAATCAGTCATATATTAACAAACTGCTTATTAAACTTCCTTCGGCCATTCTTTTATACGTATTTCATAAAAATAATCAATCTTAATTATATTGAACGTATACTGCGCGTATTCATTTAGATAACTTTTACTGAAATGCCTAGTCAGCACAAATTAAAAGTAATATCAATATTATAATTTTGTACTTAAAAATATAAATGTTATATAACACGTACATGGTATATTACATGACAGTTACATTATGCAAAGTTATAAAACTAATGAGTATGTAAAATTTTTCAGCGCTTATACAGAATAGTTAAAAAGAAGATTTAGTTCACAAATATTTCATACTTCATCCGTCCATTGCTCCGCCGCACTCCTCATATTCATTAAATTTTAATGCCTGTCTTTATCTACCTTTCTCTACCGTGTACTTTCTTGTTATTCATTATCTTATTTATATCATCACAGCCGTAATTAAATAGTAAACCTAACGTACATTTCCTTTCGTCAAAGCCATATAATTATAACACTAATGTTATGTTACTTTTAATTGGTGTCGACTGGATTATTATTTACTGGGTAATTATAAACTGTACACCATGCTATATTTTTACAATTGTTAACTGCAGAACGTAAGCGATGTGTGGATTTTGCCGGTATTACCTGAAAATTTGGTAACTCTTTTCCCCGACCAGAAGCTTCGGAAGACTTTCCATGTAAAAGCTGACAGAAAGTACGTTAGCTTATATTTTTATTATTATTTAAATCTAACGACAATACGAATTTTGCAAAATATTTATTACAAATTTTGTCGGCAAAATGCCAGCAGAAATATATCTAAAAGTTTTATAGAAATATCTCAGAACTTCTTAACAGCGATATTTTGTTTATAGGACCCTATCGCAAGGCATAATGTTCATCAATATACGGACGAATTCGAAATCCAGTCTATCGTTTTCGATAAGCTACGATCCGTCATCAATAAATGCCGATATCGGCATACCGCTTGCCGCTGTTATCTTGATTGGCTTATACATCCTGATAATTTTTGAGGTAAGTGATATATGCAAATTGCAAATTAGGATATATTTATTCCTATCAATTCCTAAATGCTTCATCATATGTTTGACCGAATCAGGTAGTACACAGAACTCTGGCTGCCATGCTGGCATCCACAATGTCCGTCGCAACACTGGCGGCTCTAAATGAGGTAGGCGCAACTATACACCTTCTAATTTCCACGATGGAATCTTTTAAAAAAACAAATATAAAAAGTGCACTGAAAGGATATGATTTTGAAATACTTAACAACTTATAGATATAGATCTGAAAATAATTGTCATTAAATCAGCAAAATAATTACAGAACACTCGAACTATGATTGCTAGAAAACCTTTTTGCAGCCTATGCTTGAGAGTTTCACGTAATTATATTTATGATTCAACAAAATTATTTTCAGCTATTTGTATCTATATAGTTACATCTTTAGACACTTCAACAAAATCATTTTTTCTGTTTGGCATTTTATACTTTAGCGACCGAGTATGAGCGAAGTGATCTCTTGGATAGACATGGACACGCTGCTGCTATTGTTCTCCATGATGGTGCTGGTTGCCATCATCGCTGAAACTGGAGTGTTCGACTGGCTGGCAGTTTACGCTTATAAAGTGAGAAAAAGAAATTGGTATAATGTCTAAAGTAAAAAAAAAAAAATAACTGACTCTAAGATACCTTTATTCATCTTTCATTTTTAGATAACCGCCGGAAGATTGTGGCCGTTGATAATGGCCCTCTGTTTCTTCACTGCGTTTCTGTCATCACTGCTAGATAATGTAACGACCGTGCTATTAATGACGCCGGTAACTATCAGATTATGCGAGGTAATGGAGTTGAACCCAATACCAATCCTGACTGCTATGGTAGTTTATTCCAACATAGGAGGTGCTATGACACCGGTCGGCGATCCACCGAATGTCATCATCGCTTCCAATCGAGATGTTAAAAATGCCGTGAGTTATATGATGTGCTACACATTGCACAAAAATAGAAGATAATGTCTTCAATCGATCTGATAGTTAATAGATAATTACCGCATCGTAGGACGTTGATTTTGGTACGTTTGTGTTGCACATGAGCATCGGTGTGATGTTGGTATTGATTGTGGTCAGCATGCAAATCCGCTATATTTTTCGAGACGTCGCAGTTCTTAGATTCGACGAGCCGCAAGACGTACAGGTATACGTCAAAAACTTCTCATACATTACACTCAGACAAAAAAGGCCTTTTTTTCCATAAATCCCAGGACTGAACTTCTTGCACGGTTAATTTTTTCTTCTTCAATGCGAAAAAAAAGAAGAAAAATAAACGTGCAAGAAGTTCAACTTAAAGACAGTGGTAACAACTATAAAAGTGACAACTATACAAGTTTTATTGTAGAATTAAATAGTACATAAAACATTTTAATAGAATTATTTATTAGAATTATACATATAAAAGTTTTTTCGATTGTACATTAATTTAACGTAAAAGTAATTATATAGGAAATTCACAATATATGAGAAACGCTGCAAAAAGTTTTGACATTTAATTTATCCAGCATAATTATTGTATTTTAATAGTCTAACAAAATAATTTTCATATTTATAACTAACTAAGTTTTTAGATACTTAAGCAAATCGTTCTTTTCTTATAATTGCTACTATATTTTTCTCTGATTGTGTGATATACTCTTTAAAACTTTTACAGTAATGAAGAATAAAATTTCACTTTTACACATTAAAAAATTAAGCCACTCTTTCTCAAAAAGGCTCGACTTAATTTTCACATTCTTCAGAGTAAGATTCTATTTTAAAAAATTTATGATGATCTACATGATTGCCTACTCACAGGAACTGAGACACAGAATTGCTATTTGGCAACGAGCGGCGGCGAGTCTGTCCAATTATAGCAAGGACGAAAATCTGGTAAGGGAGACGTTACTGAAGAAAGTGCAACGTTTGTTGTCGCAGCTAAAGACGAAGCTAATGACAGGAAGTGCGGCGTTAGAAAAGTATAAGACCACGCTCGAAGAATTACAAGAAAAGGCACGCTGGATAATCCTTAATTTTTCGCGAGCTTCATTGCGCTTCAATTATTAACCGTAGTATTTCGTGTTTTTTTTTTTCAGTATCCTATTAGGGATAAGTGGTTGCTGACGAAATCGGGATGTGTGTTGGCTCTCGTGATCATGCTCTTCTTCCTACACAGTCTGCTTCATTTACAACTGACTTTGGGCTGGATCGCTCTGCTCGGCGTTCTACTGCTTTTGATACTGGTAGACAGTGAGGATTTCGATGGTCTCATGGCGCGCGTCGAATGGAGCACTTTGTTATTCTTTGCATCATTATTTATTTTCATGGAGGTATTTTCATAAGAAAAACTATAAAATTCCTGCCAATTTTAATATAGATTTCTAGAAATAGTTTTTTTCTTAACTAAAGGAATTCGTTGGAAAGTTTAATAGTATTTAAAAAAATTTCTTAGGCTCTTTCGCGTTTAGGCCTTATCTTCTGGATCGGCCAAAAAACGGAGGATTTCATTCTGTCGGTCAATGAGGAGTCCCGATTAGCGGTTGCTATTTTATTGATGCTCTGGGTATCGGCTTTGGCTAGCTGCTTTGTTGACAATGTACCACTCACCACTATGATGGTGAGAATCGCGACGAATCTTGCCCAAAATCGCGAGCTCAGTTTGCCTATGCAGCCTCTAATATGGGCATTAACATTCGGAGCTTGTATGGGAGGTAAGACATTTTCTAGATTAGATGGAGATTTCGATGGTCTCGAAAGTTGAATTGATCCAAAGTTGCAAAGTTTGTCTCGAATACAAAAATCATCTTTCGAGCTTTGTACAGCATCGTCACAATATGTTCACATGATCGCGTTGAATTAACAATAGTCGAAGGTCATGCCTTGAAAATTGGCGTTTTTAAACGAAGAGCGCCAGTTTTTTTACATGGCTACATGTAATAGTTGAATGTAACAACTAATAGTTGTTTAGCTGAATAGTTGCATTTAAAGGAAATGGAACTTTGATTGGAGCTACTGCCAATGTTGTTTGCATGGGCCTCGCGGAACAACATGGTTATAAATTCAATTTCATGCAATTCTTTAAGTAAGTGAAACCGTGACGTTACAATTGATGTAAAATGTGTTTCGGACATCTGTCACTTCCTGTCGTAATTAAAAGCTGCATGACTGTCTCGATTGCATTGCAGGGTAGGATGTCCTATCATGCTAACGAGTACCATAACAATTATGGTATATCTAATGATTGCTCATGTTGTCTTCGGCTGGAATGGAAAATAAATAAAGAAGACATGCGAGTGAGGATCTGTTTAATGGACAAGAAACAATAATACTCATAAATGTATTTGTTATATAATTTTTTTTAAGAGCACAATATCCCCATTATGCAAAATTACCAAACATATTTTTGTAAAATATTATATAAAGAAAGAACATAATTAATAGACACAAACTCGTTTTACTTCCAATATTTCTGCATATATTTCTATGAAACAGCAAGGAAAGAAATTTGCCCAATTTTTTTTTAATATAACCGAACTTTATTCTTCCTTGAAATGTTATTCTTATTCTAATAACGTGCATAAAATAACTCTAATGATGCGCATAAAATGAAAATGTTACGCGTTTTATTTTTCATTCGCTTTTATAAGCAAACTGTGCACGTGGGTCATATACAATCATGTGCAAATATGCAATAAAGCTAAACAAAATTTTCTATTTACAGAGGAATAGAGCTATTTCAGCATAAAAGAGTTCTGCTATTATATGTGAAATTAATCATATTATTATATTGTATATACATATATATGTATAAAGTATATATGTATATATATTATAAATAATTGTATTACTTACAATAAATATTATTTTCTCAATTGCTTTCCTTTAATGCTGAAACACAATGATAACATTAAGTATTAATATAAAAGATTACAATTGACAGATCATATTTGCAAAAAGATTTAATGATCACATAAAATACATATACATGCTAGACAATTCGTTGAAATATTTTTATTAAAAATGAGGCTCTCGGAGAGAAGAGGAAAAGATCTCAATTCCACACAAAAATTGCTCGGCGGATTTTAAAATCAAATAATTTATCATAAACTTATATTTGTATCCTCCTAATTAAACATACTCCATAATTCAGCTTAATACAGTCGAAATAAACTATACGTCAAAATCTATTGCTTACAAAAATAATTCTAATAATTAATTGACAGTAAATTATCATGATGTGATGCATCGTTACATGAAATTTATTAAAACTTATTAAAATATAAGCGTGTACATCATGAGTGATTTGTTAAACTTGTTTGCATCCAACAAACGAATCTAGAATTGTGTGCGCAGCAAAAAAATTTTCTTATAAATGGTAAAAAAGGCTGCGTTTGCTGCAAAAATATTGTCGTATTTACAATGAATATAACATACTAGTAATGTCATGTTAAAAACGATATCTCTGCTTTACTGTAATCCTGTTATCTGTAAGTACTACAATTTCAAATGATGCGTCGTCAAATTGTTTCTCTTCCATTTACGTAGAATTTTATTTTCATATGTGCACGGCAGAAGCGACATACTTTTATATAAATTGTATGTTTTGGAATTCGAAGCTTCGGTAATCTGCAAAATAATCTTTAAATAAGCCGTCATTTTTACATTAAAATTAAATGTATAGACACATTCAAAATGTTATCTGCTAAAAAAACGCAGAAATGTATTGCCAAAACATTCCTTGAAGAATTATCACGAACGAGTAGTCCCACAGGTACAACGAAGGAAACCATCAGTTCGAGAAAAACTTATTTTAAACATGACTGATCAATTTTACTACACAGTTACATTATAGATTATATTTGTATATAATCTGATTTTATGCGATTATACAATGTTTTCGTCAAGTCATGCCACGTTTTACTAGGATGTGAATCGTAAACGGAAACCTACACCTGCACTGCATCTGTTATCATAGTGTCGAATTGCGACAAACTTAACTTAAAGAACCGAATTAAATCCAAACATTTAGCGCAGTAAAGGCATTCTTCGAGCTCGCATAACTACCTGAGATATCTTATATAGTTTTCAGTCGTTGAAACGCACAGATTCCTATATAACACTGCTGGACTACTTAATACTCGGATATACCGCCAGAAAACATACACGAGCAACAGCTAGCTAACGAAGTGTACCCCAGTTTAGGAATAAAATGTTTGAAATCCAATTGAAAAATAAATGTGACTTGAAGAAGCCGATATGCGTGTCTTCCAACAAAATATTATTATACTTATATATCAGTGTTGCGTAAAATTAACAAAAAACTCAGAGCGGTATAAAAATTAAACGACAAAATTTGCAAAGAATGTAACTGGGATGAGATATGTAATATCGCGTATGTTTTTCCAAGCGGTGTAGCAGTCTTATATATTCGATATTCTAACGGTACAAAATGAAAAACGCACACATCAATGTAAGAGAACGCCGAAAGCAACACTTAGAAACGTAGTCGATATTAAAGTCTTGTCGCCCTTAATATTGCGATTAAATCTTTGATGTTTCGATGACTCCGATATACAAAAGATAAGCAAACAAGACGAAATTATGTTCTAGGTGTTGCTAACCCAAAGAAACGATGGAAGAAGCAAGTCCTTATATTAATTATTACAACAAACCATGCAATATTAGTAGCACTTGTGGAATGCCTGTCACGAGATTGGTTTGTATATGTGCCAAGGCGCGTATTAACAAGCATATGGTACTTCTGTTCTCGGGAAATACTTCATCGAGAAATAGCGACGCGCATATTTATTCGCAAGTGCACGCAAGGTACGAAAAGATCCTGTAAAAAATAAGTACAAATTATCTAGCTTTGATTCTTGAAGTGCGCCAGTGCATCGCGTGATCGCCTCCCGCATCGAGTTTCTCGATTCAAAGGGTAACCGTGAAAGTAACGCGTGAAAAGCTGCTGTGTAAAATTATCGTCATATTCATTCACCGGCGATGAGGTAACTAGGAGAGGTGCATTCAAATGGCAAGTATGTGTAGATAACAAATAAAGTGTGACTTCCTTAAAACCTAATAAAACTTAAGAGTCCTCTCGAGATCTTAGGATAGTGTTGTACGCGTACAGTTCACCAGGAACAGGACGTTTGAATAACTCTTCTAGATGTGAAGATATCTACAATATGTATATAGACTATTTAGTCTTCTTTTTTCAATAAATCACGATTTATTGTCTAGTTTTACCGTGGGATTTTTGTTTCTTCAAAAAATAAAATTCTACCGCAAAATTCTTTACAGGATAACACGATTGAAAATCATCTTTTTCACCTCACAAACAACTGTTGTACTACTAAACTATATCTCGACTATTTATAATTTCTAATTATGTCAATATCTCAAAACGACGTCTACATCTTCAAATCTAAAAATATTATCCAGTTGTACTATTTCTGGTGGATCGACTGGTATTATTCTTAAACAATATATAGAAATTAATTGAGAATATATGTGTATGTACAGTATTCTCCATAGTGACAATTGGCAGTCTCTCTCATTCTCACACTTATTTGCTGAAAACTTTTTAATCGAATAAAGCATTATTAAGCACATGGGATGTAACACATCCAACACATATTTACTTTGCTTACACAAGACTGTACTTTCGATGTACTGTATAGTTTAATGTTTTCACCATTTAACCCTTTACACTCTTTGTGTTATCATTGATAATAAAAAATTAGAAATTTAATAAAAATTTTATTAAATATTATTTTAATGAATATTAATATGATTGTTTTTTCGATTAATTAAACTGTGAGAGAAGTACAATAGACAATAAATAATTGTGCAATGAATTTTATATTATAGTATTATCGAATGAAAAGGGTTAAAAACGATGAAAGTCATTATAGCCATAAATTTCTGTTTATACTTCATGTTATAAATACAGAAAGTATGCGTGTTTCCAAATATCACTATTTATTATGTGTACAAATGATGAATGCAAATAAATGTCCATTTTCAAAGACTTTTCATTATTAGTTATTCTATTAAAATTATAATGTACAAATTATATATGTAAATGTGAAATAAAATTTAATAACGCAAAACTAATTTTTAATTATATTATATATATAATTATATACATATACACATAATTATTTATAAGTAATTACATATATATATAAATAATTACACACACATATGATATATACATACTTCTTTTAATTTGTGAACGATATAACTCGAAACTTAACGTCACACACAGATTAGAGTTTTTACAAAGGATCTTTCAAAACAGACATTTCTCACAATTACAAAATATATATAAAAAATTAAGTATAACGCAAAGCTATGCTTTACGATTTATAAATCATATTATATAAACCTATAAGATTTCATTCGAGCGGTTCTTTTCCAGTATATGTAATGGGTTTGTAATAAACCTGCAACTACATGAACATATCATGGAAATGTAACATGTCACGTTCATAATTTGGGATAATTTTTATTAATAGCCGTCTTTTTTTTCTGGATGAAGTATCCCACGACCTATGTTTGCATCATACATTTAGATATATATACAATTTATCTACGAAACATAATCACCTGATGAATAATTGCCTCACACCCTTTAAACAATTAAAACGTCTCAATACGAATTTACACAGGATTGAAGTATATGCGGCAATATAGCTCTAATACTCATACAAAGTTGTACTATCTCGCATATTGTGTCATGCTAACGAAATAAAAACATGTCGATTAAAACAAGCGCAAGAGACATCTGAATAACAGGTAATGCCACAGAGTGCTTTACAACATATGATCCTAATGTATTATTGCTCTTTGCACTTCTCAAAATGTTCGAAACGTCGCTGTTTTTCCTATTCTAAAAACTCGTGTAAAAGTTTGCTTGATATCGAAACCCAACCAAGCCAACGACACAGCTTAGTAAAATATGACTGTCTTCAAGTATTTAGTCGATTCTAAATCATCTCAATTTGAAGTAAAACAAACGGATCACGCAACGCGCGATCATTCCCGATTCTCTCATTTATTATAAGTTATCGTTTCACGAATTTATGTCAAGACTTCGTAAAATAGTGATGCCTATACTATAGCGACGAGACTGTATATTGTCATTAAAAATATTATATTTTCACGTGGATATATTTGGCAAGCATGCACGTCGATTTGGAAGATCTTTTCTTTTTCCTTTTCTTTTCTAAGTGACGACCAAATAAAAATCGAGTGTATGAGAGCTAATGACAACTACGAGAGGACGGCTCGCAGTCTTTTCCAACGTGCCTCCAATTGAGACTTATTCCTGATAGGATTCCAATCGAACGCAAACTCAGGACTGGCTGTACTTCTGTTTGAATAAGCAACGTTGTTGTGGCTAAAATCTGAATTGAAATTAGCCAGGTCGACGGTACTTAAAATTCGTACGGCGGACGAGAGGCGAAGCTTACTGGTTGGGGAGCTAAATACCAGTTTGCGGCCTTGCTTACTGTTGTTGCTGATGTCTCCAATACTGCTACTATTATTACGATCGTTTTGTAATTGTTTTACTTTGCGGGAATACTCGGCGAGAAACGATTTCGCCATAGATCATTGCCGATACGCCTGCGGCGATATGCCGTTCCCAGGAGTCACGTAGTCACCAATCATCAGGCTGGGATTCACTGGGTAATGAGAAGTGTTGCCGAGGACCAGCGATTGCTGGAAAGTAACACCAAGCTGTAGCGCGAAAGTCACGCAAGCAGACGTATTGCTTTAGTTTCCGTCTCTCACGTAAATTTTATTAAATGTGTATATATATAGTAAACTATATATATTATCTACACACGCATATTGTAACAATTTTTCAACGGAATAATTATTTCATGCTTGTGTGATATTGTCTAGAGCATCATTGTAAATAAAATATATTCTTTATTGCTTTGACAACTTATTGTGAAAATATCAATTTTTGAACTGTACTTACAGTGGCAGGTGACGTAAACATATTTGGAGTTATTCCACCGCCTATTAATTGTGCTGCTTGTGTGCTCGTCGCTGTACCTCCCACACGACCCCGTCCTGTACTCGAAATGGAACCTGGATGAATGTTTGGTTGTCCTCCTGTTACATAAAAATTCGTACAGTTTCTTTATATGTACGAATAAAATGAGTAAAAAGTACAGTTTAAAAATATAAAATAAAACAATAAGTTACACTGATCTACTTATATTGAATTTTTACTGAGAGAGAGAGGGAGACAGAGATAGTAAAGATTATATTAAATAAAATAAAAATGATTTAAAGAATAGTTGAAATGTACTTGAAACAGTCAATAATTTTAAAAAAGATAATAATTTTAAAAAATTTTAACACACTATGTAAAACGACTAGAGAAATGTTTTTATAAATATTTTAATAAAAAGATATAAACTACATTATTGTATTCATCACTATTGGCGGATAACAATAGATTTTTAATTATTTTTTTGGTATTTGCTCGATTTATCGCCATTTCATTACAGTAAATAATAGAATAATAACTTAAATCTAAATGTTGGGAGGAAAAGAATATATTTAT
This sequence comes from Cyphomyrmex costatus, assembly GCF_001594065.2. Lineage (NCBI taxonomy): Eukaryota > Metazoa > Arthropoda > Insecta > Hymenoptera > Formicidae > Cyphomyrmex > Cyphomyrmex costatus. The sequence continues at coordinate 384,596 of NW_017275998.1, forward strand.
TTTTAAATGGGATTTTAAAGAGTAAAGTTAAATATTTATAAATCCATACTACTAAAACATATTTATTTACATGAATCGCAGATTCTACAAAATATATATAAATTAGAACAATCAGAAGGAACTTTTTCTTCTTTGTACAAATGTCTTCCATGATGTAGAATAATAAAATATTGTGTCCATTCCCCGTAAGTACCAGTACAATAAAAAGGTCCGGCAATAATTTGATAATTTGACATTTACGTAATAAAGAATTAATCTGTAATTATAATAATGTCAGCACCTAATAATCAAAAATATTCAATAGCTTTAATCTAAATGTTCGTCGCTGTAATTATTATTAACTATAGAAATTTCTACACCACAATTTCAATGTGTACACAAAGAAAAATTTTCTACACTAAAAAATCTAATAACTTTAAATCATTCTTGTACTACATAAAGTTTTGGAAATATTCTATTTCATGCTAATATTTTTTTAAATTTTATATTTACGTGGAAAAACTGTTAAAATAGAAGATTTTAAAAGTAAAACAGTAAAATCATAAAATTTTAAAACGTTGACAGAAGCGTAAATTATAATATCTTTGTATGATACAATATGTAAAATGCATTATGGTAAATAAACTGCAAAAATAGTAGATAAAGGAAAAAGATTTATTTTGAGCAATAACTGGAATTTTAGGATATCTCAGATTATAAAAATGGTCATTTGTTATCATTGAGGAAATGTTATATTTAGACATTTTGTTTTAAATATTGCATATAGCGAATACATAGAATGTGGGCCGATTATTCAACGACCATGTGGGCACCCTTTCATACATTTCGTGACACACGTTTTCATAAATATGTTTTGTATGAAATTTAGATGTCGAAGAATTAAAATCACCAAGACGTGATGCATGTGGCAAGAAAACGTTGATTACAAATGTTATATATTCCACACGGCACAATTTTAATACATATAATGATACACTGAAGAGTCAAACCAAACCTTACCTATTGCCAGCAAATTATTTGGATTTACTGTCGCGCTTGTATCCATCGAGACTTCGCCAAGACCATTAACTGACATTCCGTTGACCATATTCACCGCTTGTCGAGCACCTTGTGCATCCAGAGTCGTCCAATAGGATTCGCTAGGAGAAGTATTATTTAAACCAGGAGGTGGCTGTGCTGCAGCGCCTGTGTATCGGAAGTAAGGATTTTTCAAGTCTAAGGTGTTGTTACTGCTTTCTAGATTTGTTCCTTCAAGCTTTAGTTCTATTGTTACATCGTAGGATTGTCTGAAACAAATTTATTATATATATATATATGTATGTATACAAGAGAATGACATAAATGTAGAGAAATAGATCTGTAACAAAGTATGGAAATTGTAACTGTGTCAAATAAGAGACACTAGAAATAGATACATTTCTCTCACCTTTTATTTGCTATAAGAATGACTTTTCCAGAGAGCAATTGCCCACTTTTACAAAACAATGGGTTTTCTAAGAGGCAGCGTACTTGATACCAGTGTGTAAGAGGTTCTGTAGGAGCAGTACTTAACCAAACTTGTTGTGTTGATCCGATAAACGCTACGTCGAACCAAAACGCTAAACCATGGCATGTACCACTCTCCAATATATGAAAATCGACATTTATTTCTAAAAGAAATACAATTTGTAGAATTGTTATTTGTCGCGACAGCATCGCGTAATATCTCATTTATAAACACAGTGTTATATAATTTTTATTCATTCCATACCTATTTTATGTAAATCAGTCTCATCAGCTGTTTGGAAGTCTACTATGTGCCTCACAGATTTCGCCATACATATTCTAATATCAAAAGTATCGACAATCGGTTGTCTAAAATATTCTTTAATGGCATTATTTCTCATGGCAGAGAGATCTACTCCGTGGAAACATGTCTGATACCAAAAATTGGCTTTATTAAATTGTTCCATATACAGATTTTCATCGGAAAAAGGTGCGATATGCAGATCACCTCTGGAGGGAAACATTCTCCCGCCTGAACATAAGAATAGTTTGATTAAAGAAGAAAACAGCAGCAAGACAAAGAATAACATGTAAGTCATGAATTCTCTTTCAAGATATTTACCTGGACTTAACCACTTTTTCGCGTGAAGATAAGTTTCGAGCATTCGTTCATTATACAACATGTATCCCATAGGCTCACTCACTATACAGTCTACATGCTCGGGTAAATCGATCTCTTCTATTTTCCCAGCTATGACTATTATTTTATCTGATAAATTATTAGCTGCAACTAGAAGCTCGGCATGATTTGCCATATTGCTCGCTTCCACTGCGTATACCTTTTTTGCACCAGCTTGTATAGCGAAAAACGATAATATACCAGAACCAGCACCTACATCTAATACAACCTTATCTTTAAAATCAGATAAATTTCCCAGAATTGCTCGTTGGTATGTACTAGTCCTAATATAATCTTGCATCATATTTTGTTGCTGCGAGAGATAACCATAAAATTGGAAATATTGCATCGCCGAGGATTCTTCCGTTCTTTCATTAAATGCCGACACTCCTTTTCCCATCTTGAGTTTTGCTATGTGTGAGTGAAAATTGCGAAAATCTGTGAATGTAATATATATGTTAAAGTGTTTCTTATGGACACTTTTCTATTCTGTAACTTTTAACAACAGTTTGATATCATTATATTGTTGTTGCATCATATATGGTAAAAAAAATTGCACAACGACATAACAATATCAAACTGCTATTAAAAATTACAGGATCAGAGTACGGGAGATAATGACTACGTTTACACAGATAGCTTTAATCAGGTTTAATAACATTCCGTAATTAAAAACTGGTCAATCAGAGTCATTTCATTCTTCAGAAGAATAGCTATAATTATCTAATTTCATAACTACGGATGTTATTAAACCTGATTAAGGGTGTCTGTGTAAATGTAGTCATTGTCATTAAACAAAAATATATATATGCTTCTGATTTCTACCACATAATAAACTGTCTACAATAGTAATATTGCCTAATAAGCTATAAGAAAATGATCAATCATAATCAATTATTCTTCTCATTGATTGCAATCAATCAATTTCTTATAACTTACAACTGACTGTATCATACTACTCTTATTGTAAACAATCTTTTAAACTTGATGTATAAAGATTCGTGAAAACTGGACTACAAATTGCTGGCTCACCTGTTTCATTAGCAAATGTAATCAGTAAGCTATCTGTATCGAGTGTAAAAACATAACTCCGTGATGATACACGAGAGCATTCGGTACTGGGAGTCACTGGGAATTCCAGTAGAGTCGCTTTCTCCCTGCTGCTAACATCTGAAACAAACGTTCAAAACCTTTATTTCTTCTCCGTATGTCTTATTATATATATCAAAGAGAAAGAATACTCAATAAAACATATAATCGCGCGTTAATAATAAGAAGAACAGTGACAAAAATGATCAAGACGCTTCTCTGATTTTTCAAAACAACATTTTCAATGATCAATAACTTCCTAAACGTCGTCCTCTACTCTCTTATAAACAATAATAAGACAAATTTCCTTATATAAGATACAACAAGCGTCAATATCACGTAAACAATAGAATTCGACTGGAGCTATCATAGCGTCATTATCGGTATCGGTAATGTAACAAATGACGAGAAGCAGAATAATAAGTACAATTCATTCTACAACAACCGAGAGGCGTGTACACACAAGCAGGGGAAAAAAAAAAGGAAGACAAATTGACGAAGGAGGGAAGGACGCGAATCGGTGAAGGATGATGTCGCGACATCGACCGGGCAATCGATCGGGAGTTCTTCCGGGAAGCTGCGAGTCGGGCCAGGAGTAAGAATTCGTCGCGTAACGGCGACGGGAAGTGTGGTTATGTCGTCCGGGTCGCGGTTGGTCGCGTGATCGATCAGCCGCGTCGCCGTCGGCCGTGTCGGAGACGATGACGGATACCGCTGGGGCGGGTATATCGTCGCGTCCATACCTGAGACAAGCTCGACGCTGAGGCCTTGTGGGTCGTAATTGATATTGAGCGCGACCGGTTTGTTGTACTTCGGCGTGGACTGTCCATTGTTTGACAGAGTCGAGACCGTCACCGCGCGAAACGTCTTCGCCATTTTTCGCTACACCGCGTGCCAGCGCTTCCCGACGCTGTTTCTCTCTCCCTTTCCGTCCCCTTCCCCTCTTCTGTCTCTCTCTTTCTTTTGTTCCGCTGCTCCTACTCCTCTTCTACTTCTGCCGGTGGCTCTCGTGTAACGTTCTACTCTACGTTACGCCGCCGCTCCACTCTTCGCGCCTGCCGCAGCACTCGCGTGAGAAACAAAAGCCGCCGCTGCCGCCGTCGTTACCGCGAGTTACGTACGACACCTCCTCGGACAGAAAAGAGAGAGAGAGAGAGAGACCAACCCCCGGCCAGGGCCGTCGCTGCGCTGCGCTGCGAAATCGCGCCGATTCTCGCCTCCTCGCTTGCTCCGGCGCGGCGCCCCGTTTCGTCCCGTTCGTTCCCCGGACGCCCCGCGAGAATATTCCACGGCGCCGTCGCCACCGCCCCCGCCATTTCCACCCTGGGCTCATCGGATACGTAGATGTGCAAATTCGCTGTCAGCGTCGCTGACCAGCCGCCACCATTGTTGCCGGTATTGGCGTTCGAACGAAGAGATTCCCGCCAGTTTTGCTAATCATTGATCACAATAATAAGCCAGTATTCGTAAGATGGTATTCCTAATGGACTTGTGTGGAGAACAATCGACTATGATCGGTCAATTTTTTATGACAAAGATTAAATTTTACGTTTTTAAAATATCATTGTAGACGTCACTTAGGATAGTCTTAAATATAAGAACTAATTATAAATATACTAACGTGGTCTATTTTTATTTCAAAATTATTTTAAGTCTTAAAAAGACTAATACAATTCTAGCTGATTTATGGTTAGTTTTTATTTTAAGACTGTCTTACGTAAACGACTTGATAATACGGTTCACTATATATATTTAAGATTGTCTTAAGTACAGTCTCAAATATAAAAATCTATTATAAATACCGGTTTGTGATTAGTTTATAACATTTTAAGACTGTACTTTGAAGCTATTTATATGTGAATAAAAAAAAAAGTAAAAATATATTCGTAATAAATATTTGTAAATATGTTTGCATATTTTTTTACGAAAATATATTCGTTAATATTACGCATTTGAGGCTTTCACGGATATTATCTTTAATTATACCAGAAGGTTTGCGGGTTATCGCCGTATCTTTCTTCATTCTTGATAATTCGTTAATATTAATTATATTAAATTAATTAATGATTATATAATTAGTTTTTCTTTTAGATGTAATTATAAATATTAATTTGAAGATAGAAATTAAATAGACTATCTAAGGATGCGAGATGATATTTAATATAATAAAATATAAAATACAAAAATTACAAACGTTTCTACCTTCATTGAGTCATCATCAGTTTAAACAACATTTAAACATATAAAATACATATATTCTACCTTGATGTCGGATGCATCATTATTTCACCAATGATTTATCTATACGATGTTTTTTCGTTTTGTTACTTCTGAAGAAGATTCAATCCATGAGTCGAAACATGTAAAGTTTGATTAAGCCTTTTTTATTTTTGTATTAAGTTCGTTCTTGTTTTTTCATATTTATGTATATATTTTTATACTTTCGTATTTAGTCTTGTTTTTCATGTTAATTTATATTAATTAATTTTATCTTTTTACTATGTGATTAAAGAAATTTTTAATGTTTGACTCTTAATTTGTCTTTTTAATTTATATTCATATATTTTACATTTTATTTATATCAAAAAAACATCTCAACCTCCTAGCTTAGACTCAGCCCATTTAATTTCTATAATTTTTAATTGTCGAGTTTCATTATACTTTTAATATAATTTTAATTTGAAGATTTCCAAAGATTAAAGTATCAAAGTTTCGAATCTTCAAAACTTTGATCCTCGAAGATTTTAATGTAAATATGTTCGTATTTTCCTTTTATTAAAATATATTCGTTATTATTAACTATATTAAATTAATAATTGTATAATCTAACTCTTTGAAGCTTCAAAGATTGAAGTATCAAAGTTTCGAAACTTCGATTTTCAAAGATTTTAATGCCGAAAGCTTCGAATGTTTGAAGTTTCGAAATTCGAATGTCAAAGCTTTCAAAGTAAATCATCAGCCCTTTAATCTAAAACTTTCGCGAAATTAGAATCTCTATTCCAAACTGAAATGTCCAGAGAAATGAGAAACAAGCGCGATCCTGTGCGCACAGACAAGAGATACCTTTATCTGGATTAATTACTTAAGCCCGGTTCTATTCCAACGTAAGATTAATTTTAATCTTGATTAATTTACTCTTCTAGAATTAGAAAAAGCTTTATTTTTTATCTTTTTCTAATTCTTCGAATTTCTAATCTTATTGTTGAAATTAGCGCGCGCAATCCTCGAATTTTACAATTTTTTCTTAGAAGTAGAAAAAGATAAAAAGTAAATAAAAGTAAATTTTGAACTAATATTGAGCTTAATCTACATCGCTAGAAACGGGCACAAGAGTAAATTGTACTGAGATTAAAATTAATAATGTACGTTGTGAAACGAGCACGAAAGATACATCGCGATATTCCATAAGAATAGGCAGCAGATATAGATGTGTATGTATATGAATCGCGAAATACAAAAGATGAATTCAATGCAATGATATTATCTTCGTTCGTGCTATGGCGATAACACTGGATGAATTGAGCTCCGTTATCGTCGCATCCGCCTCACTGCTACATGCGTATCGCGTTGATAAGCGTCGAAAATCGCGGGGCTCGTGCACGCTCGACCGATCAAAGCAACTTTCTAAACGCGGTCGCGTTGCGCCTCGCTCAGTCAGCTTATTGAAGATTGAAACGGTGGTATTCGAATCTGAACCTCACCGAATCTCAACCTCTCTCGACCGCACGACGCTTAGAACAAGTACGATCCAAAGGACCATCAACGATCCTTATTCGGCATGCCACCGATCTGCTCGATATTTTCCGGAGTGCCTGAAACCTGATTCAGCCAATATATAATTCGTAACGAAATTCAGAATAAAATTCTATTTGCAATCTTGTATACCACGCAATGCAAGCAGCATTTCGTTGCTCATTTGTTACATTAACTAAAAAATTGTTACTTTTTAATTGCATGCAAAAAAATGTATGGAAATATATATAAAGAAAAAACGCGTATTTCAAAAGAATATTATTTTATTCTTCTACAATCAGTTGTTATATCAAAATATATTGCATTTTAAAGTTAATATTATTTTAATAATTTCAAATTTATTTTCTGGAAAACTTGATTTTTTCAGTCGTGTTATATTATTGTAGCAAATGAAAACTCAAAATGCGACGTATACACACAAAAATATAATATTTTAAAATATATGTAGGTGTATAAAATATTCAAAATACAGTATTCAAAAAATATTCAAAAACATTATAACACAGTTTGTTATAATACCATATATATTTTTTCGTATATAAAGTTTATTCTTTTATTGAACAAGGTACTCCAACTTGTCCTTTACAGGAAGAAGAATGCTCTAAAAATAAACCATTGTTCTTTTTCAACAAGTCGATATTTGAATGATCGATGCTGATGTATTGAGAGAGAATATAAATTTTTTCGATTATAACGGTAGAGTAAAATAAAAAAGAATAAAAGATGCATTTCATGAAATAATATGAATATAAACGCTTTTCTCTGCTAATAAATATATATACAAACAAATATAGAGTGTACATTATAAAATAAACAAACGTATATGTATCATAAAATAAACAACATAAAATAACATGAAACAGTGAATGCTAGAATTCTATCCTGACACCTGAAACGAATTACAAATCGTCTAAAGTACACTTTGCTTGCGGTGACCAGCGATGCAATACTAACGTATTGATTTACGTGCAAAATACACTTAATTGTATTTGGAGGGTCATGTGCCTACCGGTCGGAAAACCAATATACGAGACAATAAATGTATGTATCGAGACCTGTATTCATCTCTTATATTATTCAGATGCTATCTCTTTTCTGCGAAATGATCGATGACGAATAGATCGGTCTTAAGCTTTTCATATCCTGATTCTAACAATCATTCTATAATACTTCCATATTCTTTCAAAACGCAGCTTTTTAAGAGATGTTCTGACTTTAAAAGAAAATTAAAATGTAAATTTTCCAAACGGAAAGGGCGATTTTAAATCGATTTTTTTTTGCGAACAATTGATTTTTCCAAGCAAAAGGAATTATTCAAACCGTTTTTTTTAAATCGCCTCTTTTTCAATAAGAGATCTCAAACCAATCTCGTAACGAATCAATTTTTTTAGCGATCCAGAAACGAAAAATTCTTGCTTGCATTGCACAATTAATTTCTGTATTTTTTCTTTTGTAAAAGAATTTCGTGATATACGTAGATAGAAAGCTTTTACTTGAACTATCTAAAAATTTAGCTAAAAATTTACAAACCTGATTGATTTCGTTGAACCATCAAAATAATTATGCAGAAATTTCAAACTAGACGAGCAATACAGTGAAAAATTTGGACATATTCTAGTAACCAGTTTGAGTGTCCTACGTAATTACTTTCAGATCAGTATCTAGCTAAACTCTTAGATAAATGCCATCTGAGAACAATTCTGTTGAAATAAACAGCAAAATCATCCTTTCCACGTAGAGACTTCAAGAATACAATTTTCTAATTGCGTCCGCGTGTTGCTACGGGATTTGCAGTAATGCAGGAAGGATTAACCGTGGAGTTCTAATGGAACACCCCCGTGTATACGGAACTAGGTATACTAAAGGGCTAAGGTAGCGAGCGTCCGTAAGCGGACGAAGGGTCAGAGCAGCAGCTCTTTCGATCAGCCTGCAGCCGCGGCGAACGGGCCGGCCGAAATGTCGGGCGTGCGCGCGCGTTGTGTATATGCGTGTGTACGCGATCACACACATATATATATATATATCTAGTCGGGCTGCGCGGCGCGGCTCGGCGCCTTTGCCATCCAGGGTACATGCGCGAATTTCGCATGCCGCAGCATGGAACGACGGTGGATTTGCCCCCTCCCGCTTTTTCAGGACGCACCAGCAACAGCAGCAGCGGTGGCCGCGATAGCAGCAGCAGCAGCAGGCAGTAGTAGCGTTCCCCTAGCAGTGCGCCTTCCTCCGCAGTGTGGTGGCTGTCGCGGTAGCCGATCGACGGGCTGGCTCGACGGCGAAAAGCGGTCAGCGAACGGACACCCCCGTTACTATGGTGAGTACTGCAATGCCGTTGTCGTTGTATAGATAAGTTTCCATGCCACGGAAAGCGAAAATTCACCGAGACGCGACACAAGAATTCATCCGCACTGAGCCAGACTGAGCCAGAGGCGAAGCTCCCTGAGACAAACACCCCCGTGACTCTATCATCTCTCTCAGAGGATCTGGACGAAATGAGGAGCACAGAGGGAGTAATAGATTACAATCTACTAGAATCCTTTTTTATCGGATATTGATAGACTGAACTCATACAGCACACCTTATTCAAGGAATGTTCTGAGAACGTCATTATTAGGATGTACTGTACGTTCTTTGGATATGGTATTAAAACGTCCCTGGGAGAATTGTAGTGGGACATCTCTGTTATTCTCCCTGTTCTTATCGCCTCTGTACTCCCCTGTACTTTGCATTGTGTCTAGACTCTTACCGCGGTGTTCTATCTTTTCTCATCGGAAATGCCCTATTTTATGATTCGCGATTTTACCATATGCACGAGGGTGCGTGTCATTTGCTAGGCGAGTGGATGCGACGCTGAATGCGGGTTAAGCTGAGGAACATCTGCTCGCGATTAACCCGCGCGGAGAGACTGACGGATTCGCGCGCTGCATTTCCCAGAGACAGAGCACGGTATTCACGTCTCGCTAAATGCAGATGTGCATGTTGTGCTCGATATTGTTTCGCAGGCCATGTCACATTTAATTCTTCGCAAAGTTCAACATTGAGTCTTAATTATTTACAACGTATTCGCGCGATGTTGCACGTTACATTGCAGCGCTAGACTCGTACGGTTGTATTATTTAGCAGTATATATTCCATAATTTAGGTAGAAACTCGTATATCTTCTCGCGCGAAAAAGCCTCTTAAGAGAAACGTTATTAAGGGTAGATAGATGCGCGCCAACGTCTTGCGTTTCAAGGTTGATTACTCTGACAGATTGCCGGGATTAATTTGGATTAATGATCCGATGGCTTAACCTCAACCACAGTTTCCAAGAGCGAATTGTCCCAGCTAGATATCTCAAACCTGGGAGAACGAGATTCGATATGGGAATCGACAGAATGACAACCGGCGTGTTTGGCAATCGCGTTCGGTACCAACCATTTGGAATAACCCTTAATATCCATCCAAATCCGTTTGCGATGGTGAATGGTCTTCAACCGCGACCGTAGCGCTACCTTTACGTGGTGCCGATTACTGAGAGTGGGGTTGCCGGGGGTGGATGATACCGGAAGGTCAATAAAGGAAGTGGAAATGTATTTAGTCGGCTTAACTTATCGGAAACTCCTGGAGAGCGCCGGTAAGGACATCGGTCGAGGTGTCCTAAGGAGAACGAATAAATCGCCATTTGGTTCATTTGAACTAAAGATTTATGGGGGAGGGGGCAGAGGGGAGGGATAGATAAGGGAAAGTTAGATGAGAGGCGAGTGAGAAGCTCTCTCTATAATCGCAATTAGCGAAAAGTAGAGATTGATCGTTTTTCCTTTGCGATAAATAGTAGAGTAGGTCGTGGAAATCTGAAGAAAGAATTCCCCCAGGAAATTACAGGCGTTACGTAAGAACGAACCCACGTATTCGGGCGCGATGGGTATTGAAGGGTAATTGGATTGGATTGAACGAATTGAATTACAAAAATACATGCAATATAGCCTGATCTACAATGTACAAAGCGTATTATATCATCATCAATCTGTAGACCTTGGCATCGTAAAAAGGTATTTTGATAAGTATATCATTTAACGTGATTCAATACGTTTATCGGTATATGGTATCAGTTTATGGTATTCTTTTTTCTTCCATAGAAGAGATAACGACGTGAAGAAAAACGCAGTGGTGACGTTCGATCGAACGGTTCGGTCGGACAGATGCAATCGACCACGACCTTGATCGATCGGAAGTTAGCTTATCCGAGTACACGTTTGCGGGCACTATGCCAACTGTTCCTTATTGATAATCCCACGTAATCTTCACATTGCGTCCCTCCCGTGAGAGATCGGTCATAGAAAGCTTCTGTCGAGAGATAGCAGGCAAGATATCCGATTTACAATATTATACATCATACGTTAGTATTATAAGTCACGATCAATATAACGACGGAGGTAGGACGGACGGAAATGGATGGAGAATGGCAGTGAAAGAGAGAGAGAGAGAGAGAGAGAGAGAAAGAGAGAGAGTGTGTGAGTAGGAGGAAACGAGAAGATAGGGAGACACATGGGCGCCGTGAGCGGAATCCAAGGGGATGCACCTTGCAGCAACCCCTTCTCCGCGATCAAGGCGAGGAGTGAAGAAAAGTTTCATTAAAAGGCACTATTTTGTTAGACAGACCGCAGGTGCTCTAATCGATAACGCGCATAAACGTGTTTAAACGAAGTTCCTGCTATTCAAGCATACCGAAGTTTCTCCTATTCAAGTACCCTGATGCGTTAACATCCGCCCTACCCATTACCCCCGTTTTCTTCGGTGAATTGCCGTCTCGCACTCCACGTTATTGCACGTTTTACTTAATTATTACGTTGCTACCGCTAATTATCCTCACTTAGTTCGTACGATTCGTGACTTCATTGCGAGTTACACGTATGGTTACATCACACGATTATTATATATACGTGTGTACTTAAATTGATGCAAAAAATTTATCGTTTTTCCATCAAATCTTGATAAAGTAAAGTAAGAAGAAATCTCTTCTTCTCGCGTTTTTTGAAAGAAGACAAGCTGAAAAATCTCTTTTTAAATTAAAAAAAATATATTAAAAATGACGGCAATTTTGTTTCGACTTTATTGAAATTTTAAAATATATAAAACCCTTTTTTTCCTGTGTGTGTGGAAAAAATCTTGATAAAGTAAAGTAAGAAGAAATCTCTTTTTCTCTCGCATTTTTTGAAAGAAGACAAACTGAAAAATCTCTTTTTAAATTAAAAAAAAATATATTAAAAATGACGGCAATTTTGTTTCGACTTTATTTAATTTTAAAATATATAAATCCCTTTTTTTTCCTGGAAAAAAAAACGGTTTTGCTAAGTTAAATATAATCTGAAAATAATTTTGTTGAACCATCAAAGTGTAATTACGTAAATCGCTTAAGCTGGTTGCTAAAATATCAGAATTTTTGGCAGCTCATCATGCTTCAGATTCTTACTTAATTATTTATAGTCCGACAAAATTATTTTCAGATCTGCATATCTGATAAGCTAAATTCATAGATACTTCAGCAAAATTGTTCTTTCCATATAATTAAAAGACTATAATATCTCGCTATTGCTTTTCTAAGTATACGTATCTATCTTTTTTTTTTTTTTTCATCAAACATGACAAATACATTTTATTTATTTATTGCACTCAACACTATTACTATCGTTATCTTATCGTTCGCGTGAAAAATTCTGCCGACGCCCATGGGTCGCTGTAGGTAAGAGGTATTGAGGGAAGGTAAAGGGGTATCAAAACTGAAAGAGAGAGAGAGAGAGAGAGAGAGAGAGAGAGAGAGAGAGAGAGAGAGAGAGAGAGGGAAGAGACAGAATCACATGGTTGTCTGCCGAGCGGTTATCGACCAGCAGAAGGGTGGCCATGTGCCCTCCAAATCAAAGGGCGCCATAGGAGGTACAGCCGTGCACACCGGTCGGCGCGAAAGAACTTCTTATTAGTTGTTGGACCCCGTTACCGAAAAGTTGCGTTACAAATTACACGACCTCGCGAGATTGCGCCTTCGAGAATCCCGTCTGGACCGGCAACGTGCTCGGAAAGTGAATGCAGAAGGGGGTAGCTTGCGCAAATATCCACCCCGAAATTTCCCCGGCTTGAATGCGAATCGATCAAACTTCCGCACTGTATCCTTCCCCGCATCGTCTGCAACACGATCGTTGTTTACACAGTAGGGGATTACATTGGAAAAAAAAAAAAAAAGGGACCGGATTAGGTAGTATTGAAATGTCGTGTTGTATTCGCGTGATTTTTATTCGAATCAAGACTCGTGCTTTATAACTTCTGGTATATAGCTACGTGCTCCGGAAATGTCAGCGATACTTTGTGCTTGAAGCCAACTGGCATCGAAACTTTCTTTCGGATGATTATCGAATAAGTACTACAGACATAGTCTAACATTTCGAATACTTTGCGTACCTCGAACGAACGCAATCTATATAACTATATAGATGCAGCCTCGCTTATTAGCATCCGTTTGTTAACATCGCTATGTAAAGCTGTCTATATATATGCACAGTATTCACAGTGCGTATATATTGATATGATTCAGATATTTGCAATCCACTTGAGCTCGATCCGTAATACCGGAAATTTTAATGAAATTAAACCGCCGCCGCCTCGGGTTATCCTCTTTGCGGCAGGAGCAATTAATATTTAATCAACAATTTAAAGACAATTTGAATTTCTCGTGTTTAACAACTCAATATGAGGAAATTAGGGCGTTACATTATAAGGAATAGCTCTAATTTTCAGGCTTGCTCTAAAATTGGAACTCGGAAAGATCGAGGATATACGTAAGAAAAATTAAAAACAGAGAAATAAGGGAAAAATCAGTCATTTTTACAAAATTTTATGAAAAATAAATATTCTTGACTTTGAAAAAGTTTAATATGCGTATTAATTTAACTCAAATGCAAGCAATGTCAGCAACGTTAATACTTTTGTAGATACACTGGTTCTTTTTCGAGCCAATGACGAAATTTCGCTTTCAAATTTTTTGGCACGAATTTCAATTTTTATTAGATAAAAGTTTTAATATTTAAGTTAAATAACTATTTGGCAATGTAGAACGGATATTGAAAAGCAATCCTAAATTTTTCTACATTTTTTGAAAAAACAGTTTAAAACAGTAAAAAAATTTGAACCGCGGACAAAAAAGACCCAGAGGGCTTACGAAGGGATAGCAATTTACATTGCTACGTTAAACTCCCTCGGTAAAATATATTTGACGATTTCCAAAAATCAAGACGAATTTACAAAAAAATTTCAAAATGTTATTGATCATCAGGGAAAATCATGAAATTTTATCTGGACATTAGAGAGAAATTATTTTACGAATTCGCGTAAAACAATCCTGGATTTCCTCATGTTGTTAATATTTGACCAATCGATCGCGACGACCGGTGACGAATGTGATTTTACATGCCGGCTAATTACTTATTCGGATCACGCATCGGGTAAGAACTCGATTGCCCGCATTAAACTACATAAACTCGGCGCCTTATCTATTCGGGAACGGTCTCTCATCGTCCTTCGTCATCGACCACTCTGCCTCACTTCTACCTCGTGTTATTGATCATTATACAACGAGGTATACGTTGTATGCGCCTCACCTCTCTCTCTCTCTCTTTCATATGCCGGCAATCGCAAGCACGTGCCGCCATGCACGGTATCGTATCATTTTCGCTGCTAGCGTAAGCTTCCGAGGCAACGCGAATGCAAGTTGCAACGTTACCCGATAACGTCGTAACGCAAAACGCGGGTGGAATACATTTGCCACGGCACGTCGCGCATTTATAGAGCTAATTGAAAGATTAATAATAGGAGGAATTTATGAATTTTTTCCGCGCGATTTCGGTAGATTAACCGCGCGCGCGCTGCGTCTAATCGCGTTTCAGTCACGACGAAAATTGCTCGCCTCCGCCCCCCCCCCTTCGAGGGGGGAGGGGGGGGGGCTACTCGTGTGTTCCCGCGCGATATTCCGCGTTCAACGAGATCGCTGACAATGCGCTTTTAACGCGTCCGCGACGTGAGAAACGCACGATTTCGCGCAAACTCCGCGATTCGATACGCGAGAACTTTACGCGCGACGTTATACTACACACGTTGCGACATTTCTCGCACGTAATATTTCACATGTTATACTCTTTCATGCAAAAGAGAATGTCGGAGCGAGCTTGACATTGGAGGAAGTAAAGCTTGCTTTGTAAAATAAAGACGTATAGGAGCTATTCCTACATTTGCTTTATTTGCCGGCGACGACGTGTACAAACGTAAGTGATACATGTACGTTTGTGACAGAACCGATAAAAAGCTCGACAGTAACGTCGCGTGGGGATCCTGAAATACTTTCGAACTTCTATTTTTAGAAATGTGCCCGGTGGGTATTAGCTATATTCTTCGATCCAACTTTTAAAAAAGCAACATCAATAGAAGTAATTCCTAAAATAAAATTCTCGGATTGAATTATTCATGCGTCGCTGTTTGACATATTTCCTATATTAAGTATCGTGCGTAGGCGGCCGTATTTTTGAGAGGCTAATCGTCCAACATTCGAGAGATTGGAAACATTGATATGAGCGAGTGGGTCGCATGTATTATTCGCGAAGTTCTCCGAAGATGTCCGGCTTCGATCTGAATTCTATTGTAAAACGCGACGCTCAGAAATATTCAGCGTTTGTAGTCGCAAACGGAATAGACTGCATCGAATAATATATGCCATTTATATTTTTACGAAAAGCTTCGCGCAGCAACCAGATATAAATATCGTACGGGATGGAAAAACCATGTACTTCGTGCAAATTTTGTGTCTCTGGTTTTTCTTATTTCCAATAACTCTAATTAGAAACGACGTTCGCTTAACCCGGTTATGCACGGAGAAAAACGATTTTGTCGAAGTATTAAAAGTTTTAGCTACATACAGATGTGAAAATAATTTTGTTGGATCATTAAAATATTGGTCGACCAAAAAGTTTTCTCGTGTTTTCCAGTAAGTAACATTAACGTCGTTTTATATATACATATAGTCTTACAACATATTTTCTTTTGTTTTAGCAAATGCATTTATAACTTAACGATTTATAAATCAACAAAAATGTATCAAGATTAACAGAATTTACCATTTGTTGTAAAGGATAAAAAATCAAAGGACACATTTTTGCCATATTATGCTGTATCGTCATAAAGGCAAAAACGCTGTGTAAACTCGAAAAAAATGTGCAGTGTATAATGAAGATAGTATGGATGATCTCATGTGCTAATTTTGGTTTGGAAAGTTCCGTGTTGAGAATTTCTCCGTTGAAGACAGGCCACCTTCTGGTAGGCCAAGTACAGTTGAATAGAATGATGAGCGAATCAAGGCCTTGATCAAAAATAATCCGCACTATAATCAGATCACTTGAGATATCGCAGTAGAGCTTAGAATATATCCAAGCCGAGTGTCTAAATTCACTTGCACAAATAAAAAACGAAAAGACTTTTTAGCCAACCCAATTACGTAAGGAAGCATTCAAGCTTGTGTGTGAACTGCAAAAAAGTTTTAACACTCCAACCACCGGTTCTATATAATTATTTTGATGAGCCAAAGAAAATTATCCACTCGTTAGGTACATTGAATCTTTTTTGTCCAGTCCAAATTTTTTACTGTTCCAGGCTATCAAAAAATTTAGAAAAAATCAGAATTACCTTGCAACATCTCTGTTACATTGCCACACAGTTACTTAACTGAAATGTTAAAACTTTTGTTTGATAAAAATTGAAATTTGTGCCAAAAAATATGAGAGTGAAATTATAAAATTGAAAAATTATAAATATGAGAGTGAAAACAGTATATCTGTAAGTAGTTAAATTTTCAGATTCTCGAAAAAAAGAAAAAAAAACAACTGTTCTTTCCGTGGTAATCCTTCGCGTATGTCTACACCTCTCGCGAACAAGGTGGAAAATCGACGTCGGCAAGTCGGGCGGCGAGTTAAGTGTCCGCCAGCCTGAAAACTGTGCTACTGCGCTGCTACTGAGCGCCGAATTACCGCAATCTGCTAATAGATTCACGTGATCGGATCCATGGACCGTGCGCAGCACGCACATGTGGGTACACGCGTCTCTCTCTCTCTCTCTCTCTCGTACGACGATCAGTTCTTCGATCAGTGTGGTGGGGCATACGTTATACGAACGACGTTACACAGAAGTGGCCACGCGAGTAGGAGGAAATCGGAGGAAACGTTTCAGTGTCGAGTCAGCCGTGATTGCGTCGCCGTTTCGCCGTCCTCGTCTTCATCGGCCTCGTTTTCATTGTCGTCATTGTCGTCATTGTCGTCTCCGTCGCGTGATTCTGATGGGACGGCGTCATTGAGACACGTTCTCGAGATGCGCGCACCAATCGTCCCGTCCGATTTCACGAGATCTCCCGTGGATCAACTGGGTCAAGCGCCGAAAACGAAGCGGAGCGGCCTGATTAATGCCTCGAAGACACCGGTTCCGGAAACGGAGTGCTCCTCTTTTAGCCGCGAGCAATTAGAAGAGGCGCGCGCGGATCGGGTCGCGGTGAAAAATTGATCGCGCC
Organism: Cyphomyrmex costatus; assembly: GCF_001594065.2. Taxonomy (NCBI): domain Eukaryota; kingdom Metazoa; phylum Arthropoda; class Insecta; order Hymenoptera; family Formicidae; genus Cyphomyrmex; species Cyphomyrmex costatus. The sequence continues at coordinate 402,172 of NW_017275998.1, forward strand.
ACGACGATGAGTGCGTTAATTTGTCTACGCAAAAACCTATATACGGGTGATAAGTGCTTCTCGTTAAGGAAGCTGCATTAATCGATGCATTTATCGTGCTCCACCGAGTCGAGCCGGTTGGTATAAACGATTGAATATATAAGCGATTACCGCGTGCGATATATTTACGGGCTGAAACGTTTACTGAAATTGCAATCGGTATTCTAAAGCTAATTTCTATACCTTGAAGAAAATGCGCAGGCAATTATGCGCATAACAGATAGTTTAAATATATTTCAAATATATATTCCAAGAATGTCACGTTAAGGAATTATCGATAACAACAAACACACATATTATTGTAATTCCAAAGTCGCGTACCTATATATATCTTCGTAATGGGCATGTTTATTACTTGCGAAAAACTGATTCCGTGATTCGCACCTGGATATTTTCACATGTAAGAGAATAATACGGCAAAATTGCACCGACAGCTCGTGGAGATTCGCAAGATAGGTGAAACACAAATAAAACCATAGTTGTAAAGTTGCAGACCGCGATAAAGCGTGTAAATGTATCACACGTTTAAATACACGCGTGAGACTTGGAAAGGAAGATACATGCACTGGAAAAAGTCTTGTTGAAATTGGAATTTTAGATTCAACTAGAAAGGTATACCAATCACTTATAGAAAGGACGATTTTGCTGAATTATTAATAATTTTATATAAATATACAAATATGAAAATAATTTTGTTAGATCATCCAGTTAAATTTTTGGATATGATACTTCAGCAAAACCGTCCTATTTGTGTAATTAAATCTATCACAAAAAAACGATTTCGCTGTAATATTTACCCGTAAAAATTTAGCTAGATACAAATTTGAAAAAATAATTTTATTTAAACCATCAAAATAATAAGTAGCTTGCTCAAAAGTAATTACTAGAATGTTATATTTTGAAGCATTATGAACGCTTGAACGTTCTATATAATTATATTGCTAAAAATAAAATATTAATTTCAACTTAAGACGTATAATAAACTTTCTGAACACGTAAAACGTTAAACTTAATATAAAGATGTTAAAACATTTTTGCATGTCTCAGAAGGTTCATTATACGTCTTTAAGTTAAAATTAGCATTTTATCATTTAATTGATAGTGTATTTTGATGGTCCTATAAAATTATTTTCAGATCTGTATCTAGCTAAATTTTTAGATATTTTAATTTAGAAAATCTTTGTAGTTCTTTTTGTATAATTAAATCTACACGGAAGGAATGATTTTGTTGTAGTATTTAAAAGTTTAGCTAGATATGCAGAAAATAATTTGGTTGGATCATCAAAATATTTTGCAGTATTGTCAACAACGCTTATACATATATTATACAATATATGTGTATAATTATTGTATATAATTATTTGAATGATCCAACAAAATTATTTTCAGTTTTGAATCTAGCTAAATTTTTACATATCTTTTAGCAAAATTGTTCTTCCCATGTATCAAATATTTCAGTCGAAACAACTACAAGTTCAATTACAAGAATTCTGATTTATATGATAGATAACCAGAATTCTGATTTACATGATTAAAGTTCGTTTCGTTTGTACTTCTTATTGTACAATCAGAGCATTTTTCTCAGTGTAGCTATAAAGCCAGTTTTCCGGTTTAATGCAAACGAGATTGCTGCAAACGAGAACTCGGGGCATTAACTCGATAATGAATGTTCGCGTTCCTGTCGAAACCGTTAAAATTTCGGTTAGTTCGGTTCCTTGACTCTAAAGTATAGTGATTTAATTAATCGAAGTTGAAAGGATGTGAAATGCCGTAGGAAGTGCGCGATATAAAAGTTCCGACCGAGTTGGCGTGGTCTGGCGATATCGCGGCGTTTCTACTGGGATACGTGAACACAATGTCATTACACACTGCCGTTTGTGTTGGCCGCGTGTACCTTGAACAGAGGAAAAAAACGCCGCATAATAATCGTGACTTGGATTCAAATGAGGGATTTGCTGACTAAGCTCATTTCTCATTAATAGCGCGCGAGAGCACCCTTAATCTTAATAATGGGATAGCCTTTGCACGAAACGTAAAGTAAGGATTACCGAACTGATTCGAAATATAAATGTTTTGCCCTATTAACGTCACGACTTTTTATACGGGGTGTTCCATTTTAATACTAACATCGAAATATCTCGAAAAATATAAAAAATATGGAAAAATATTTCAGGCAAAAATTGTACGGTCTGAAAAAGAACAAATAATGATAAAATTAATTTTAAAAAAACCAATTTTTCCGAACATTGATTTTAATAGTTATTTGTTCTCTTTCAAATCATATCATTTTTGTTTGAAACATTTTTCATTTAAATGATATTAAATGACAAAGTATCTTTTGAGACCGTAAATGTGAATACACACATAACAACTAGGAAATAAAAGCCTTAAAATGGTCAAGCTGGATTTTTTAGTGCTTAAATAATTTTGTGTGTGTGTGAATTTATATTTACATATCTAATCCTACAAAGACCGCGCCGAATTTAATTTTCAGTCTTAAAACGCAATTCTAATAGAACAGAATAGTAATATCACAAATTAAATTGACAAGCAATTTAATAATATTGATACTCATATACAGAAAAAAATATCATTCTACTAAGAAAATTGATTACTCTCAATTTATTTTCTTCCTTTTAAGTAACAGTTATCTTTAACAAAGAATTTTTTTCCTTGATAATAATCTTAAAATATATACTTATTACAAATTTTAGAAAAACTCATTAATATAAAAAGTACTAAAAAGAAGAATTTATTTTCTTTCAAAAAATATTTTATAAAATTAGACGAAAACGTGATTTTATATAATAAGCAAATTTATTTTAATTCCATCTTGATGTTAATGTATTACTTGGATTTAAAATATTTATATTTTGAATAAATTTGATGCTTGTAAATTTATGATAAATTTGTGGATATATAATCTTTTGAAATACATGAAACAAATAATTATTTACATACAATATATATTTTTCTTGTAGGCAGATATCTTAGAAAGATATTCATAACCTGATGTTCTTACATCTTAAAATTTGTAGATAATTTTATTTACGAAAGATATTAGTCAGGATTTAAAAAATATTACTTTATTTGAATATCCTGGAATTTTTCCGTATCTTCTCAAGATATTTTATAATAATATCACAAAGTTAAAATGGAACACCCTCTATATGCAAGTCTGAAACATACGCTGCGTTCGTTTTTATACTGGAAAAAGTCATGTTGCATTAATTGGAATTCGGGTAAATTCAACTAAAAAGACAAGTTAGATGCTTATAATTAAATCTATAATTAAATTAAATTTTAATCGAGATAACCAAAGAGACAATTACGATAACCAGAATTCTAATTCATATACCTAATCAAAGTTTCGTTTGTACTTCTTATTAGTACAACCAGAATATTATTCTTACAATCGGTGTATAAGAACATTCAATAACATAAATGCCTCTGATTAAATCAAATGGCAAATTGCCTCGTTGATCGATGCCGCACCGATTTGTAAACTGATTTAGATTTAGAAACCGATGATCCTATCTAGATTATCTAGCGGTATAATTAGTGCAAGCTGATCAACCATGAAATTCTCATGCGAGCGAAGCATGGAAACGAAGTGAGAAGAATGCCCGAGCTGGGCCACTCGTTTCTCGCATTTTAATTAATAATTTATACGACTCTCTCCGTGGCGCGATGGCATCTGTCACATCCGTGATGGAAATTCTGATCTCGAAAACTTGCGTAACAATACGAAAATTTCTGACGAATAAGATAGCCTTGCATCTATTAATCAACGAGATCAACGACCAATCGAAAACAATTCTAAGCGGAGATCAATCAATTGCGAAATTTCTTGCGTGACGATCGTCGCATTGGATGCTCGAAAAGAAATCGTTAGGGCTGAATAAAATATATAATATCTGTTCTACTTTTCTCTCTTTCTTTCTCCAACACAGCTGCATATTTAATTATTTTCCTCATAAATCAATTATTATTTCATCGAAATCGCATATCGCGAACAGGGTAATTACAAACGACAATTTATTTTTACTAAAATCAATAACAAATTGGTATTAATTTTCAAAACTGTACACTACCCTTCTGGAAAATGATATGTGAATGTTGCGATATAATTTGAGATTTAAATAAAAAAAAATATTAATAGAACTAGGATGAGAGTACACAATGACTCTATTCTTTTAAAACTATGTAGATGGCACAATCGATACGCTTTTACGTTACTGCATGCCACTTGTCACTTTACGACCTTGTTGGCACTTTACAATAGAAATGTCTTTAAAAAACTTGACACACATCTGAATGGCATCTGTAGTGAAATATTTTTACGTAGAAGATTGAAATTCAAATAATCGAGACGTGAGTAAATCCTATTATTATATATTAATGATACTGTGAATTTCATTTATATTGGACTATTCGTTCACAATTAGCAGCAATCAAACATTGTATCTCTGTAAAATAGATGCGTTTAAGAAACCTTACTGGCGCCTCATGATTTATAGAGGAAGCCATATCACGCTGAATTAGACGCATTTGCCGCGGCACTTAATTACGTTGATCGATCAGTGACGGATCATCACTCCTCCCGCTATTTAGTTAAATTGAAATGTAACTGTTTGCTCTTTTCATCTGACTGCATGTCTAATATTTACCAATTCGATCTACCGTTTTTACTGGTTGCGAAAGGTAATCATTCTCTCGCGTTTCTTTTGGCAGAGCTATCATTACCGGTGATGGAAAGTCGTTTCACATCGATTACACGAAATTTTCAGACGATCAGAAATCTTATCTAGAAAATTGACAGATAAGTTTGAGAGGACTTCGAGTAAGAGAGAAAGGAGAGCGAAGTGAAATTTACATTTAAATAGATTTTTCAACATCTTATCATTAATGTAAAAAGGAAAGAAAACATTTCACGGTATCTTTTTTCATCGAAATGAATATTCAATTCGTTCCAACATTACTCCAACATTCTTAGAATAGTACGTAGTAAGGATGCATTCTATTCAAGTTCCACAATAGAAATGTCAGAGTAATGCCAAAAAGCCCAACGAATAGAATCAAGACCAGATTGGTTTCACATTAGTAATCGATTCTACGATCAGTAACGCCGTGACATAAATCGATTCTTAATTGGCGAATTTCCGCCATTCTTCGCCATTCCTATAGTTGCTGCAAAACACCGTTTTGTGTTGCGCAAGACAAGGACGGTAGATCTTATCAGTGTCGGTTTTATTTTTTTTCTGCTGCTGACGTCGCCAGGCGAGGCGAGAAAGAGCGCGTTTGTGATGGACGATATAGGAGAGACGGCGTTAAATTCTTGGTGTCGTGTAATTTAGAGCGGCCGTCCTGCATATGACGTGGCTTACGTAAGAACGTTGCGATAGCAACGCGTTGAAAGTAAATTAGAAAAGGGAGCATTTTCGAGCTGTATGTTGTGTAACGTTCAAAAGACTGTCATTATCAACTTTCAAAGAGCATACTTTTACTGTAGCATTCTTCGTTTAACGAAGTGCTGAATATAAAGAAAGGTGATAAAGAGAGAGAGAGATAAAATTTATATACTCAAAAGAAAGGATCCCCTGAAAAATATCAGAGATAAGGATTAAACGAGTTGCTCCTAACACGTTATCATACGTCGTAAACACTGTTGAACATCCTATTGTTTCTTCGCGCTAAAGAGGCTATAAAATCGCGAGGGGACGATACGTCGCGCGTCGGGTGGAAGACAACGCGGTTATTAATGATAGACGCGGTTACTACCGGCCGTTTGATATAAGGGGAGAAGAAATAGTGCGAGGCAATTGATTGCACTTCTATATCTTTCTCGCAGAATACGAGTCCAGTAATCGTGAGAGAGACGAGTTTTGCTAGAAAGACAGGCTGAAATTACGACTCTATCCCACGGGATTCACCGGTTTCACGCGCATCCCGGGGGACAGCCGCGAACACCCACGTATCTCACGTCTCGTTCGTTAAATAAATCTCGAACGCGTTATATCGTCGCTCGTTAGCGACGGCGACGGTCCTTCGCTTTAAACGTCGCTCGCTTTATCGCCAAAGTCCGCGGGATCCTGACGGATGTTCTTCCGGCGACCGCGCTATCAGCTTAGTCGCTACGCCTGCGCCCTCCTCCTCTTCCTCTTCTTCTTCTTCTTCTTCCTCCCTCGCTATCCCCGAGCGAATCCGGGCCTTCGGGAAATGCCACATGACCCACGAAAATAATTAAACCTCGGCAGGATCGTCCCTTTCGATCGCATACGAGAATCGGCCCGGTCGGGAGCCGTGTTGAGCATGTTTGCGAAAAGCGGACGCGCGCGTCACGGAATTACATATATATAATAATTAAATCCTCATAGATAGCCGCAATTATAATCGTGACTATTGGTATACGCAGACAGTGATCGAAAAGTTCATTCACGCACGTCGTGAATTCTCATCAAAGCAAATATTTAAGTGCGTATTACAGCGGTTGCATAGATAAAAATCTCATGAAATATCAGAACGTTACGACAGCTAATTACTTTTATGACAGGGAAAGAAGCAGCTCGCGATTCAGGAGAGGCAGAGGAAACGACGGAACAGCAGACACATGTAGCATTCGGGTGAGTGAGCACATCTTTGTTTCAACCTTCTGCACCCGGCGGGCTATTATGACAGCTCCGACGTTTTCTGCTCGAGATCACGCGGAAACGGGATCATCTGCGCGTCGGGCTTTAATATACGGACAGGCGGGAAATGCGTTCCAATGTAACATCGGGTTTTAATTCACGGAGCTCTCCAACGGTTAATCTTCGCGTTTCGTTTCGTTCGCCGTTAAACTTATATTTTATACGCGTATAAAATTCGCATGATATACATTTATACAACGCTAATGCTCGGCAAATGCAGTGCCCATCTCTCCCGGAATGGGATTGAACTGTGAATCAGATTAAAATTGGAAACTCACAGTCCGCGTAGGAGATATGAGAATAGAACGTGAGAGAGTAACTGCTTTCCCACCAAGCAGGAAACTTGGTGGAGCAAGTTGAGATGTAGTACATTTTTAATCTACAGTCCGATTCATCTTCCACTCCCGTTCTCCGAGTGAGATTAAAAACATTAAATATATATAGCTTAATGCGCGGTTTAAAAAATTTAATCGAAAATCATTCGTTTTCTTTTTTATCGTGTCACACACTCCGTTAAAATTGATAATATATATTATTTATTCTTCTTCTTGCTATTATTTCTGTGAATGTTCCTTTTTCTAACCTCAGGCATCAGTATAATGAAGCCGTCCATGAAAATGGGAGTGATCGCCTTGATAGGGATCTGCGTAGTCTTTTATCAATATCACCTGTCCACCGGCGTTACTTTCGACCAAGTAACGGCCTTCAATGCCGATACTTCCGCGGACGATGCCGGGGATTTGCCGATCGGTGAGGAGGGTGACAGTAGAACCCCAAGGCTCGCCGAAGAAATGGTAAAAAATAATTATTAATATTTATTGTGCCATATATATCAATCCTGTATGTCCTTACTGAGCTTTGCGATTTTTTTCTAATTCTTTGTTGAGCTCAAAGACTGGAAATTTTGGTGGTTACATTTAAAAAAGAATCATCTCTGAATATTAATAAAATATGAGATACTTTCAAATATTTATATACATGCTATAAAGATAAAAAGAAGTAACATTCCGTATACTGGGTACATCGTATCATATATGCTCAATACGACTCAAAAAAATTATTTTCCAAACAATAAACTTATCTACTTATCAGGAGACGCGATAGTGTCTCCGGCCATGTTCAAAAACTGAAAGACACTACAAGTCTCTTATTCCGAGCCACCAAAGTCCATTTTTGGGGAGTGCATAACTACTAAAATATTTATTTATCTGCATTATTTCCACGATGTTTAACAAGTGAAGAATCCATAATTTGAAATAACAAAAGTACAAAAAGAATATTACAATCGATGTGTCCAGTATGTCTACAGGTTGGCCATATTGAGTTTATCTTACAAAAAATTTCTCTCTTTGATTATAAACGAAACATTCTGACAAAAATATAAACTAAATGCATAATATTGTAAAATATGAATACAAAGGCTACAATAACATGAATTACTGAAATTAATAACCATCTTTTGGTAGTTACAGAAAACAATTATTTATTTACGAAATATTACATATCATGACCACGACAGTTTATATTTTGTTTTATTAACAATGAACAAATTGAATAATAAAATGCAATCAAATTAGATGGACAACCTGTATAAGCTATTACTGCTATTTATTGAATTATTTGTAGATATTTAATTACCTACAAGCAGCGAATGTTGGGTGTTTTGAGTACACGTCCATTAGGTTCGATTGTCTTTTATTTTACACATTTGTTATACACGATACTTTGTCAGACGAGTTATAATTTTTTTTTTTTTGCAGATTCGATACGCCGTCTACCGAGTACAAATCACGAACGGCCTGAGTCCGGAAATAAGCTCGATGCTCGTGCAGGAACTCATCAATCAGTTAAGCAAAAACGCCTCGGTGGCCTCGAGAAATAATTTCAAGTCTCCGCCGCAATCGCAACCCCCAGCGACGGCGATACACAGGACGGTAACGCCTCGTCCGTCGCTCCCTTCCGAGGAATCGTCCGAAGAACCCCTGTACATCATCACGCCCACATATCGAAGACCCGAACAGATCCCTGAACTCACGAGGATGGCCCATACCTTAATGCTGATCAAAAATATACATTGGCTCGTCATCGAAGATGCTAGCGTCGCTACCAAGCAAGTCACCACATTATTGGAAAGGACAGGCTTGAAGTTCGATCATTTAATCGGTAAGTGAATTTCAGTTATAAATGTGCTGCAAAATCGCAAGTGATAACTGTGATGCGGTAGCAATGCACGAAGTATGATATTCATAGTCTGTTCTTATTTTGAAACTGTCTTAAGTATAATGTTTTAAGATAACAATACGGCCCTCTGATTTGTTTCTTATAGGATTTAAGACCGTACTTAAGACAATCGTCAAATATATAAGAGTCTTCTATGAATATCGGCCTAAAAAAAATGTTCTGGTTGATGAATAAAGGATTCTTATTACATCCATCAGAATTCTAGTTATCTCAACTAAAATAATCTAGAAAATTCTGATTCGTCTTCAACCGTTTCAATTAAACAATTCAGACATTTTTCTCGGTATATGAATGGTTTGTGTGTTATATTTGCGCAGCTCCGATGCCGGAGAAATACAAACTCAAGAAGGGCGCCAAGCCGCGAGGGGTGTCGAACAGAAATCGCGGTTTACGGTGGATCAGGGCGAATGCCACGAAAGGTGTGTTCTACTTCGCCGACGACGACAATACTTACGATATTGAACTTTTCGACGAGGTACGATTGTGTGTGATTACAAGTATTTACTTCGCTGAAGATCTGAGATGTGTTTCTAAAAGATTCTTTAACATGTTTTTTTTTTTCTTTCAGATTCGCAAGACAAAGACAGTGTCGATGTTTCCGGTGGGATTATGCACCAAGTTCGGACTGAGCTCGCCGATCTTGAAGAACGGAAAATTCGCAGGGTTCTACGATGGTTGGGTAGCTGGACGGAAGTTCCCGGTGGACATGGCCGGGTTCGCCGTGAACGTCAAGTTTCTGCATCAGCGGCCGAACGCCACCATGCCGTTCCGCGCAGGATTTGAGGAGGACGGATTCTTGAAGAGCCTGGCACCATTCGAGCCGCGGGAAGCCCAACTGCTGGCGGACAATTGCACCAAGGTGCTAGCCTGGCACACACAGACGAAGAAGAATGAGCCGAGCGCGCCGTTGGACATGAAGCTTTATGGCGCGACGAATCTGGTGAAGCTCAAGCAACAGATAGTATGATGTCGGCCGGGACAACGAAGATGCGTGAACTCGAACCTGAATCTTGTGTGTAATCCCGCCCCTCCTTCGCACTAGTTCATCGGTGTCACTCCAGGGGAATTCCTAGGTGCGGAAAACTGTGCGATTCAGTGCCTAAAAGTATATCTACCTTCTCTCTCACGGCGAGAGCGGGAAAATCGTTGTTACCTTTAAGCATAGTTGGTAAAACGAATCGTTTTTTTATCAGCTTTTACACATCCGCAACAAGTAGGTCGCTCCGAAGACGCCCTTGCTCCGAGAAAGAATACCGCGGTGGGAAAAGAGAATAAAGTAAGATTCTCGGGGTAATGCTATATGACTCGATACAGTGCAGAAAATTTACGCGTAGAGTCCGAAACCGTATTACCGTTTACTTTTTGGCATTCCCACTTTTGTGAAGTGATGCACGGAATGAACAGTTTTGCTAAACCTAAAAATTTAGCTGTAAGATACAGATTTAAAGATAATTTTACTTGAATCTCACACGCACACATCAAAATAATTATGCAAGACATTTAAACTGATGGTTACAATGTTAATTTACAGCATTATCCTCAAGGTTTTACATGATTATTTTGATAGTCTTCAACAAATTATTTTCAAATCTGTGTGTAGTTAAATTTTTTGCTTCAGCAATATTGTCTATAAATGCGAAAAGGAAAATGAATTCCTTGTTAATAATATACCAATTGATATACATATAGTGAGATAATGATGTCCGTTAAGCGAAAATGGAGGCGAGGTTTTGAAGCATCTTTACGCGTATAAATATTAAAGTCGCGCACTGTGCAGATCAACGACCAAAGAAAACAAATGAGTCACTCGCTGTAACGTTAAACTCTTACACTTTACTCTACCTGAGGGATACGTCCCGAATTCTATAAATAGATACTCTATTCTATTCCAATCTATTCCATAGCGAAGTTTTATTCCTAAACTTGCTCTAGTATGACGCAAAGTCACAAATGATTCGATCGAAAAGTGAAAATATCCGGGCGATTTTACGCTTTAATTCACGCCGATCGATCTTTCAATCATGAACCTGACATTGCTTGTCAATCTAATTACCAAGTATAATGTTTAACGATCGTCGTTTAATCCTGTCCTGCCTCTTAATGCGATTAGCAAGTATAGGTGATTGCAAGATAAAGAATTAGAGCAAGTCCTTAATAAGAATTCCTCGTAGCTTCAAAGGATTTCGAATGACAAAATTAAATGTCGGAAAGTCGAAGCACGAAAATCGAAGTTTAGCTCTGTCGACAATAGAGAAATTATTATTTACGCGGGGATTTCTGATTAAAATTTGAAATTTTCTTCGACAGGTATTTTCGATCGAAGAATATTGAGTAGAAATGCACCTTTGACTTATTTAGTCTTCAACATAAATCAACATAAATCAGCATTTAAAAAATGCTGAACATGCAGTATGCGCATAATTATCGTAACTTAGTCCGAATAAATTTTTCAGGTTTTCCAAAGAATCTGAAAAATTGTTTTTACCACTGAATATCGTGGAATGCCTATATTGTACTAGTAGCATTCACCGAAACAAGCATCCTCTTCTGACTGAACAGAGATACTTTTGATTTTCTCGAGTTGCGCTCGTCGCTGCTCTTTCATTTCATTCAGCATAATCCATTTATTTCATCAAATAATGTCGAAATTATAAGCAAAATAGCGAATTATAATCAAATAGAGCGTTTCTGTTACCAATGTACTTGCGTGCGTAGAAAATATGTACTTCCTAGAAAGATATAATATTTAATGCCACGTTTGATTCCTCTTGCACGATTCGCGCAAGTTGAGTAGTACTACAAAAAGATAGGAAATAAGAAAGGTGTGCGAAATCCAAAGAATCTGTTTCGATTGAATGCCGATGACATCGACAGAATAGTATCGAATCAGGATTGTACAGTGGAACCTTGATAATTCCGAACGTCTTCATTACTCTAATAACATATCGCTAAAAATTCGACCAATATTGGATCAAATATTATGTATAATTTTCTATGATCTTACTTCATATGTATACACATATTTCGTACGTTACCATTATTTCTTTGATCGGAGAATAACGTAGTTATTTCAATTGTGCAACTTATGTATTTAAAAAAGACGAAGCTAAAAATGAGTTACATAAAGTAATTAACCGTGTGGAACAAAAAAAAAGTATTAATTAATTATCACTCAGCTTAATTCGGGCATTAGGAGTTCTGCTGTACGAACGCTCGGAAAACTGCGGAAAAATAATAAAATTTTTTTTTATTCTTGTATATTATATGTATATTTAGTAATATTTTCGAGTATACATCTTTAACATCAATATTAGAACATTAAATATTATCAATTAAATCTAGAGATCGATCATGTAACATTTCCAACCATAAAGATGTGAAATTGTTCACGCGAATCTTTTCGCCGTGGTGGCGAAAAAAAAAGGCGGAAAGGAAATTAATCATTATACTTTGAAAAATTTATAAAAGAAGTGTAGTTCAGCCAATAGATTATTTCGGGACATAAATTATCATGTTAAAATAAGATCAGACTATGAATATCGGTCCAGAAGCCAGCGCATTCAAGCACGCTATGCGTGAAAAGTTTCACGTGAAATTATGCAAATGATTGACCCCCAGGGTAACATATTTTTTTAATTTCCAATAATTTCTTACGACACATTAATTTCCGAAAGTGCTCTACTTTTATCTAACGTGTGACGCTTTAACCCGTAGAAGCGTGATTCTACCGTATGAATAATTTATTATTATTTATGTTCTAATATAAATGTACATATATTTATATATAAATATATGTATATGTATATTATTGCTACGGCACTATACTCAAAAAATTACAGTATATATATATATACATAAAATATCTATAGGATATAATTGCACTATTTAGAAATTGATCAAATGTCGAAAAAATGAAATGGCATTAAATTTTTCCTCATTCACATATCCTGCCAAAATGTGCGGAGATTTGTGTACAGAAGATATGTTATTCAAGTTTTAAATTGATTTATACGGATACAGTCCGCAATAAACTTACGATAAGCAATATGTGCAAATCTCGCACAGTTAGATTGTAAAGAGAGAAAGAAAGAGAACGCGCGTGCGAGAGAGAGAGAAAGAGAGAGAAAAAGAGAGAGAGAGAGAGAGGAAGAAAAATAGATAGGTGAACGATTTTATTTTTATTTTATCACAATATGTAGGAAGACACGTCTGAGTTTTGATTTTGTGACATTATAGAAAGTACTTAGCGCATTGATTTCAGATGGTTTGTATATACGATTATGTTGTTTTATAATATCAGTTCTACGTGATATAGGCGGATAAAGATGCCTCCATCGCGAGTAATGCTCAAATTTCCGGCAATCCAGAGGCTGAGTGTGTTTGCGTAAGCCGGAAATTGTATATATAAATCCTTATTTCTATAAACGAAGATATAAATCTTTATTTTCTAAATAATTTTAAACATTCTAACAAAATCAATCTTTTGTTATACACACACGTGTGCACTCGCACAAACACACACATATATTCATATCACACCCAGGTTCGAAAGAATTGAAGAGGATAAGAGTACTCTTTGATGGAATAAAAATTACAGTGCACACATGTTTCCCTCGTTATTTTGTGTCTTATAATAAGAATTATTTAATTCGTATTTTTTTTCAATTCAGTATTTTTGCAAATTCGGAGTACATACTCAAAACTGTTCTGATGCATATATAATATTCTTTTCTCCATTTTTATGGAATCTACTTACAAGGATATTTTTGTATCAAGTCTAATTTTTTCAAGACATAATGCTTACTGTCAATGAAAAAAGAAATTTAGAATAAGTGAAGATTCTCAAATTGCATCTCAGTACCTCTTACTACAATGTAACGTTACGCGCAACATCTATATTCAATAAGGAAACAATAATAAATAGCAAAATAACGAAAAAAAACGTAATAGGAAGTATAAAAAGTTTTCAGTCGTCGATTGAATACGTTTAATATATTGTGCGCTGACGATAATATCGTACCGTAAAATTATAAATTGACAAGCTGTTGCTGTACAAAAATCTAGCAGTTTTGCCAGAAATTTCAGTTAAGAACAATAAACTATTGTTTCAAGAAATTATCTCTTTTAATATTTTCCCTTTAATTTTGTCTTTCTAAATCGACATTACCATTCGTAGAAATAGACACGATAGTAAATAGTTTTTTTTATATTTAAAAAGGAGTTCTTATTTATTTTGTACATTTAACGTCGTAAATTTCACCAAGAAATTCGTTGGGCATAAGGCTGATCCTTCCAATAAAATACTTTAATGGAAAAAATCATAAATTGCAAGAAATTGATAACGATAATCGTGAAAGCTTCACAAATAATCTGCCACCTTTCTGGCCTTTTCATATTTAAACGGTAAAATATGTACGGCAAAATGAAATAACGTGGTTCTACTAGTAATTGAGGTATTAGCACTATGCACACGCAAATAACATAATTAATCTGTGTGAGAAATCTCAAATGAGCAATGTTCCGTGACATGGCGAACAGGCTAGCGCAGTAAATCGGTATCAGTAGGTACTTGAATACCGCGTATCGGCCCATATATCGATTCCACACGTAAAACGAGTAATGTCGATTATCAGCCAAAATGTACGGATGAACGAGTGTATTGAAACATATCGTCATGGCCATTAATGCAATAGCACCGCTCGCGAAAATCCAATGCTGACGAAGAAATCGCAAACACGTTTGCCAATGAGGTATAACATACGGCCATGAGAACAGAGAAACGAAAGCAGAGAAATAAAATATCTGACAAACGTGGATTGTTGCAACATGGGCACTACGATCACCGACCACTATGCCTCCGTTCCATATGACAAAAGCAACGAACATGACACATACTGTTAAGTAAGGAAGTAAGTTATCACATATCTGCGCAACGAACTTGACGAAGGACAGCGGACCTTTGCGCAATTCGGACATTAGTTGCCTCCAAATTAACTAAAAGTGATTCAAGAAGCTTGTTAGATTAATTTGTCTATAATACTCGTATCAAACTAAAGACTAACACTCGTATTCCTAGTCAGGCCTTATATTTAAAGCTTCCTTAAATTCATCTTTAGATGATCTGTAGCTAATAAAATAATCTATAGAGTATCTGAAGATTAATTTAAGAAGGCCTTAAATATTTAAGACTTGACTATATAAATAAGACTGAGATTAAGGATGCTTTTCAGCAATATACACAGGTGACAATATGTAATATAATAACATATAGTATAATTTCTAAGTATAATGCAATACAAATATAATACAAATTGACACAATCATGCTCAACTGTGTCGTCATTTTACATTACTTTACAAATACCAAATTTTAATATTTCATTACTAATTATTTTTGAAAGTGATACATATGAAGGAGTTCAATGTTTGTATGAAACGTGTAGAATAAGAATTGCATATAAAAAAACCATCATAGCCCAATAACAGATTTCAAAATTATATCCAGATATATTAGTGTTGATTAGCTCTTCTATCAAAGTGAAATAAAAAGAAGAATCTCATATACCAACATAATATGAGAGCTTTTTCTTTATTTTACCTTGATGGTGAAATAAAAAACTAAGCAATATATTCAGCTATGATTTGACATTATTACTATGTCATACAGTGTATAGCTGTTTCATTGCTGGAAAGCAATCAGGAAAAAAAAACTAATCTAAATTTAGTGAACTTTACTTCAATCGATTAAACTTAATCCCATTTTTAGTTTAATATAAGCATTCTCTCTCTCTCTTTCTTTTCATAGGTAATATATAATGTTACTTACAAGAAAGTGCAATGAAGTGCACAGTTTTTCAGAGGGTTCGTTTATCCTTTTATCAAATATGTCTAATGCATGTTCTATAGTGAAGAAACCGAGCCAAACAATATTCGTCTGACGAACGAGCACGGCTAATAGACCTGCATGATTTATTACTTTATTTGTATAGTAATTCCTCACATAACTTAAATAACTGCAGAATAATTACCTGCGAAGGCTGTCATCATCGTGTGCTTACATTGGTGCAGATAAAACATTAAAAGCACCATGTTTACAGACGTAACGTCCGTATAGTAAAAAAAGAAATAAAAATACAATGGTGGAAAAAGGATAAGATTATATGTCAATCCAATAATTGACCATTTATTCCACCAATCCGTCTGGGACTTCCAATTCTTCTTTATAATTTTAAACAAAAGATAGAAGGTCAAGAAAGCCCCATATGCATGCATTTTTCTTATGTAAGAGATACGATGAAAAAGTTGTAAAGGACATATTATCACACCAGTAATAAGGTACAAGCCCGGTAACGTAGTGATTTTAGGATCCCACTGAAAATAATTTAAGACTTACTCCTACATAAAAACCATGTTGAAGATAATAGGCAACTTGTACACTCAACAGGATATTAAAATAAATTGTCCCTGTAATGTTTACCTCTGTAAAATTCCACGCACAATATTGTATCGTCTGAGGTATGTGGAAAGCCTCATCGATGTAATATTCCTGTTGGATATTATTCAAATACCAGGAAAGAAAGTCAATGCTCAAAAAAAATGTGAGAAACAAGATTTGCTTAATCTCATTATACACATTGTATGGTCTTGAGTAATTCAAAGCTGTGAATTCTTTGAGACACTTGATTGTTTTGGTAATTATCCAGTGACCGCCCCTAGTCAATACTGATAAAATATCCATGGTTGTTTCAAAAGCGTATCCAAATACTCAAATTGTGATAAAAATGCCACATCAAGCATCTTCACGACTGATACACTTCGGTGACACTTCGGCTAACCTAACCAATCATTCCGCTGTAAGATAAACTAATGTTCCTTCCGTCGGGCTGTGAGCAGCTGTGAGCTGTGACGTGGGCTGTGTGGCTCCGCAGCAAGCCGGCGAAACGATTGCTAATAATGCTAATACCAGAATTACCAGAGAAAAAGAAGTGAAACGTATCTTCGGAGTAGGTTAGAATAAAAAAGGTGCATAAGAGTGGAGAACACAAAATGATAACCAATCACTTTGGACCTCAGCAAAAAGCGCGCAAGTTTCTTTGTTATTTTCACCTCATTTCAAGATACACAATCGAAGCACAGTATTTCTATTGAAATAATGCCCCTCTTCCGATTTTCCTGTAATTTTGTATATTTGTGTTTTTTCATAGAATAATATATTCCGAAAAGAAAAATCGTCGCTCAAGTCTCGTTTTTTAATTATTTAATTTCAAAGTTTTTTTTTTACGTCGGTAAGTTGGAAAATGATATATGATGTACTGAATATTTACATGATTAGAGTGATTAGAGTTGATTAGAGTCCAATGTAATTAACTGTCAATTTTTTTATTCCATTGGAATTGAGGTTATAGTTCGGAAAGTTTGTCGCCCAAGGATTGGCACGCCTGGAAAGCCGTGACGTTCATTGCGAGCACTTCGCGCGCGTACGCGTAGTAAACTTCAAATCGTTCCTGTTATAACTACTTTCGTGCGATTCAATCGCCTTGATCGCGCCGCGCAAGTAAGAACAATTTTACATTTACAAATAAGTGATAACTCGCTTGAGCGTAATCGGGACACGAAACTGCGAATAAATGACATGATTATGATAGATATATAAAGATAATAATATGAATGAATTGACTCACCATCCGCTGCTCATCTTGCTGGCCAATGGCCATTCCGACGATTGCAACTTTCACTCAATTCAAGATCCTCGCATATCGCGACTTGTATCAATTCGATGTTCACTTCAAATGTTCAATTCAGTTCATATTTGAATGAGCGATATTCACCCGCGTACGGAACGGCGAAAAAAATACAAAGTGAAATGAATTCAGCGCAATTCGGCGCCATTCCGACCGATCGACTGTTGCGACGTTCTCTCGTTCTGCGCAATGCAATGCGCAGTTCTGCGACGAAGCAAACATGGCGGCTACGCAAGCGCGCTGTGCGCGTTCAAATCTGTTACCGACGTCTATGACATGAACGAAGCCACAAGCCACAAGTTGCTTAGCAACCAACTAATTATTGTTAGATTATGTCTCTTGAAACACACTCATAAATAATTCCCATCATTAAAGATATTCTCAATCAAATAAGAATCCTGTTTTTCTTTCCGTTGAAAACATAACAAAATCAAACGACGATTAACGCAGCAAAACAGTCAACGCGATCGAATTTTATGTCGAAATCGATTGTGTTCAACGGAAAAAGCAGCTTCATAATTGTCGTAATAAATTTTCTAATGTGATTAATTTTTGTTCCAACAAAAAATCAAAATGATGTTAAAAATGATTTTATTTTAATGCTTCAAATTAATTGAACAGTCAAATTTTGTAAGTATCCAAAATCGTCATTTTAACGTCGAAGTACGTCATTGACTTTTTCTTAACTTATCGGTGTATTTTTTGGAATATGTGTCATTTTAATTGCAGGATAAAACTCCGATTTTGGTTTCGCTTTATAGTGAAGTATCCATGCTTTGAAGAAAATCTTCGATCTCAACCATTTTAAAGTGGTTGCGGTTTATTGTGTTAGAATGTGGGAAGTGATCCTTTTATGCGCAAAATTCGCTATATTTTCATTACTATTATTAAATTGATGAAATGTTGTACATATAATTAACTTGTGTCAAAAAGAACGTGTTGCAATCACAATCTCACACAGTTAAAAAGTTATTGTTTTTTGATACGCTATTTTAATTCAAATAGAAAGAAAATATCATGTTAGATAGAAGAATATGGAGTAACAATTGATAAAGTAGACATCCAAAAAGCTAGATAGATATCCAAAATTTTTGTTTCATTAAAAAATCCGTACTTTTTCTATAAAACTATTACTTTTTGTTAGTTTATATTCTATACAGCACAGAATATTTAAATTGATAAATATTTATTACTATAAATTTTTTAAAATAATAATTTATATAAATATTTTATGCGTGTTGTGTGTAAAGCTTTTATGTAAAGTTTCTATACTTTGAGTTAGTTAATAAATTTTTGCATTTTTTAAATCAATGTTTATGTAGCAGAATCAGAAACTTAGAAAGTTTTTGTATAGAAAAATAACAAAAGGATCTTCAAGTAAAGGATTTACGTGAATAAAAGACGATATGTTTATTAATTTTTGTTTTTGTTATTTTCTCCACATATAATTCTTTTACATATCACGCGAAGACATTACGATTTAGCAATGGTCCTTTTTGTTGTGCCGAAAGACAAAAGTTGTAAAAAAAGGAAAGGTACCTTTCAACCCTTAAGTACGGATTTTGCTTTTCGTCATTTTGTTATATGCTCAACACAGTTGAACTTGAAGTATATTTTTCGAAAATTTATCTTCTTTCTTGGCAAAGATAATAATTGAAACGTAAATTGAATATATGGAAAAAGTGACAAAAGCGTAAACAGAGTTTCTATCATAGAAGACGAGAATTAAGACAACGAAAACGTGAAAGACATACTTTTTTTCGTTGTCTCAGTTTTCGCCTCTTAAAGGCTTTGTTTACTTTGTTAGAGACTTTCTGTCAGTTTTTCTTATTTTATATATTAAAAGTACTATTCAAAGTGAATAATGTGCTCAATACTCAAAATGTGTGATTAATTGTTCACAGTATTAATATTATAAATTTCTACAAGGACAACTTTATGCACACTTCGACTTTTATTCTCGCCAAGCATGTGTTACGATTAACCGAATTGTTTTTCCATCGCGTGAAGAAACGCATGTAAAATGTGGAAAATTGCATATCCGTTTTCTCAATCGAGGAATCATGGGATTGTGAAATGATCAATGTTTGCTTCATACTTAAGGGTGAAGTTCCGCGGTTGACTGTTGCTAATGGCATCGAACTTATTAAGTCTGCTTTTATTCACTGGATATCAAGTAGGTGTAAAAGCTACCCTCGAAATATGATGGCAATAATCTATGGCACGAACTGTACAACGATATATTATTTTCTAACATGTATCGCCGCGGAATAATGCGCGAGCAAAAATTACATACGTAATCCTCGCTTCTATTGTCATACAAAAAAAAAAATAACAATAAACACTTTGAGACTCTTCATCATAAAATAATAATGAAGTCAATTTCTCAAAATACAGTTTGCTTTTCGTGAATCTTTTACGAGTTTCGCAATCATAAATGCAATTTTCTGAAAAGGAAACAAAAAAAAAAGAAAACGTATAGAGATAACTCGCAAGGAAAAACTGGACTACAAATTGCGGCTGAAACGAAATGTAACGTACTATACACGTTGCAGTATCATGTAAGCGTAATTCTTGTAAAACGCAAAAATGGAAGACAAATATGCATTGTTGTATATATGTTCTATATACTTATACATTTTACAAGCAAATTCGCTTAGTGGGGCCTACGATGACTAAAGTTAGGAAGTATTTAGTGTTTCAAGCATATCATTATAATATATTCCAAAATCATCTAAAGAACTTGTCGCTCGCACCGCGAGCTGCACATTGATAACCGATATTTCAGTGTCCTACAATTACGTACATTTATATTTTGTATCGCGGAATGGATGTCAAATAAGTGACTACCAAAATAATCCTCTTTTCTTTTACAGTACTTGCGTATACAGATAACTGAAAGGAAATATTCGCGCACTCGTCGCATTCCGCGTGCATGTATTGCAGATATGGCATTACGATATGATGATATACAGTGTCGATTGCTCCCTTCGTTCGTAGTCTGGTTCATGTAGGATAATTAATAACTAAACTGATTATTTGGCTAAGATAGAAACAGAACACTTACTCTGAGTACGCAAGAACACTTTGTCAGGATCGCATCTCGCGAACGTTTTGCCATATTGTACGATTGAAAATGTACGAGAGATACCCGCGTCAACGGCGTATAATATTTTTCAAAATTCTATGATAACTTATATATATAAAAACTCAAAAATTAGAAGTCTCATACATGACACGGCTATAACAAGTAACATCATGTTGTCGTCTATAAATTTATTCATACTTTTAATCCTAATCCTTAAATTTAATTTATTCTCTTGTATATATATATTCTTGATTTCTCGAACTCTCGCAAGTTCAAGAAGTTATATGGCAATATTTTAACGATAAGCCGCGTAATAAGTTTGCCGATATGTTTGCCGTAGGTGATCGATCTTTCGATCACGAAGCTCTTAAAGGATGCGAGATTTAACTATTGATAAACACCCCAGCTCATATCGACGTGGTCGCGTGACAATCGGCTCCATTTTGCGTTTGCTGTGTGTTGTGCGGTAATGTCGCGAGCTCGTTCCTGCTGAGATGTTGAACGATTCCCGCGCCGAGCGAGTCGCCGATGACATTGATGGTTGTTCTACATCGATCTCTGCAAATTATGCAAGCGCATCACGTTTAACACTACAGATATGTTTTTTTTAATTTAATGTAAAGAAAGGAAGAACGCAACTTACAGTAACCAATCGACCGCGATGATTAAAAAGACATCGTTCGCCGGAAGTCGTACTGTGTCTAATACCATTACCATGGTCACTAGGCCGGCCTGCGGAATTCCAGCCGCGC
Organism: Cyphomyrmex costatus; assembly: GCF_001594065.2. Taxonomy (NCBI): domain Eukaryota; kingdom Metazoa; phylum Arthropoda; class Insecta; order Hymenoptera; family Formicidae; genus Cyphomyrmex; species Cyphomyrmex costatus. The sequence continues at coordinate 423,721 of NW_017275998.1, forward strand.
CGATACTGGCAGCCGTCGCCGTGATACTAGAACAAGATATTATAGATGCAATTGGATACGTGAAATAAACGATTTTGCTGAAGTATATAAAATTAAATTTTGCTAGATACAGATGTTAAAATAATTTCATTGGACTCAATCAATAATTGTACACATATTGTCCAAAATTTTTGAAATTAAAATCTTATTTTAATGAGTATAAATTGAGCCAGCATTGAAGTAGCTCAATTTTCACTGAGTGAGATTTTATTTTAAAAATTTAGAGAATATTAAATAATTATGTATAGAATTCTCAAGATGATTGCTAGAATTTTTTGCAACGTTGTTCATTGTTTGAATTCCCTACATAATTATTTTGATGGTCCAATATGAATATACAAATCTGTATCCAGAAAATTTTTAAACACTTCAGCAAAACACTTTTCGTGTAGAAATACATTTCTTTTTGTGAAATGAATAGTAATAAATAGAAAGAGATGGGAAAGCTCACCTTACTGCTACCAGCTGTCCAAAGGAAAGAGGAACCTTACGCACTTGAGAGATGAAAATGGCAGCTATAGCTTCGTATAAAGCGGTACCGTCCATGTTTACGGTAGCACCTATTGGCATAACGAATCTTGTGACACGGGGATCAATGCCGTTTTTTCCTTCGAGACAGCTGATGGCGAGTGGTAGCGTCGCCGAGCTCGAAGACGTGCCGAAGGCAGTGACAAGCGCCTCCGCCATATTCGATATATACACATAAGGGTTTTTCTTTGTGAGAGCAAAGTATATCCCAGGTAACACTAGGAAGCCATGTATCATCAAGGCGATCAACACGGTCACGAAGTACATTCCGAGTTGACCGACTACCTCGTCGAGCGATTTCATCTCTGTGATCTTTGAAGCGACCAGAGAGAGCACGCCGATCGGCGACAACCTGCATATGTAACACACGAAAATATTCTTGAGATTTTTAATTCGAAGGCTTCGTAATTCGACGAAGATGCGATGCGAGTCGAGACAGTACGATAGAATTATCACGACAAAATTACATGATCAATGGTTATGCAACGGTTGACGTTCTGCGAGTTTTCCTTGAGAAAATTATATGCGTCACAAGGGGCAGACACTCAATTATTACTTGCGAGTCTTACCATATAACCCAGTTGGTAATCAGCATCATAGCGCCGGATAGCGAGTCAAAGAAGCTTAATAGTGGCTTCGCCTGCGGTCCCATTTTACCGAGAGTGATGCCCATCACCGTCGCAAACACAACGAGTCCAAGAATATTTGAACCCGAGACCATACTCTCCTTCAGTTCCCATTCCTCCATAGGAACTAAAAACAAGCAGAATATACACTAATTTGAACTGATTAAAATAAAAAATTAATTGATGCTGTGTGATTTAATTCTATATTACTTGCATGGATTTTTAACATGACTAATTCTGAAAGTATATGTTGAGAAGTTTCTGACACTCTAGAATTATGTCTCAATTTTCTTTGATTTCTCTCTCTCTCTCTCTCTTTTCCTTTAATGATTAATAATTAAATAAAGGTTGATAATATTTTTACATATTTCTTAGATAAAAATAAATACAAACCTTTTTATTCAAAAGTAGTGAAACAATTTGTGCTTAATATAACACATATACATGAAAAAAACGGTTTTATTAAAATATTTAAAGATTTATAGCTATTATAATTTAATAATAGCTATAACAGATCTGAAAATAAATGTTATTGGATTACCAAAATATAATTATACAGATCGCAAAAACTAACTGCTAGAATGTCAAAACTATTTGCTGGATTTTTCACCAAGTTTGAATTTTTTACATAATTATTTTAACAGTACAACAAAATTTATTTTCAGTTCTGTATCTATCTAAATTTTTAGACAGTTTAACAAAATCGTTCTTTTAGTATAAAATGGCATTTACATTTTCTAAATTTTTTGAAGTGGAACTTTTGAAAATTGAGCCAGCCTCTTGAAAAAGAGTAGTTCAATTTTGAATCTTCAATGTCCATTTTCACCAATGCAGATTAACTTTAATCTCGGTTCAATTTCCTCTTTATCTTTTTCTAATTTTTTAAATTTTAAAGATGAGAACAGTAAGTTAAACCGAGATTAAAGTTAATCTGCATTGGTGGGAACAGGCATAAGAAAGAAACTTCACTTTTGAGAATAAAATTCATTCTAAAAGTTTTAGAGCTATTTAATAAATTTATAAAGCTAAATGTCTCAAACATCCCATGCGAGTAACGAGGAATTAAAAACAATTTTCTATAAAAAGAAAAAAGTTATTACCACTGGCATTCTCAGGTAGCTTAGGCTCCGTTCGACTTTGGGCGATACAGGCCTCCACGAGATTTGGCGGAAACATGTTTCTGACTAGGTCCATTAATGTGTCGACGGTAGAAACGTTTTGCGCTGGCCTTTTGCTCTCCGAGGCGGAACTACCGAAACCAGGTTTGATCGAGACAACCAGAATTATGCCTAAGGTCAAAGTTTAACAGACAACCATTACTCGCTATCAGCAATTAGACATTCCATATTGTTTTTTCGTTCGATTTTAATTTAAGTTAATCGTGGAAGCAAACAAAAAGCGCACGAGAAAAACGTTATACGTCGATCGGAATAAAGAAAAAACCGGCGAGATAAGCACGATGACACTATGACAAGAAATAGAAATTCAGCTGGAGCGATAATGCTGCAAAGAAAAGACCAAGACGATTTTTAGATGTACGATACGTAAGCAAAGTTTCGAGTTATAACCGGTCTATAATCTCCGTTCTAACGCAATACAGAACGTCATATTTGTGTTGTTGGAAAATATGGTTAAATGGCGCGAACTCTACGCGATAACGCCTCCGAGTAATCTGTCGCTAATTTGTGTTGTCTGATACGTCGTTCGCGCTTGATTCTCTGCTTGGTCGCGTTAATTAACCGAGATGAGTCACGAGAATTCAGAGCTATCAGACGCATTCCCTCCGCGCGAACAGATATATGTAAATGCGGCGGATACTATTGTGTAGCATCTGTCACTTGTGCCATTACATTCACCAATTCTGCGAAATGTTTCATTGGCCGCGCAGCCCGCGCTGTAGGGATGACCGAGATGCCACGATTCTTTAATCGCGATTTGCGCCGTTGATGCGAGCAATCATTTAACCTTTTGATACGTTATTTAAAACGTTAAATGCATCCAGCTGTGCGTAAAGATATGCAATCATACTTAATTTAAGTACCAATTAAAAGACTCCGCATTAATTATGTGAAAAATTCGGTCACGGTAAAATAAATTATTGTTTTTACCCATAGATTCGTATTCACACAGTCGGTTCTTATTTTAAGATCGTTTTAAATACATAATTTAAGTGATATCTTAAGATATTAATGCAACGCAGTGTGATTGGCTTAGGACATCTTATAATTATACAAAACTTAAATATAAAAAAAATTCTTAATAAAAATTAACTATAAATATACCAATCATAATGTAATTTAAATATAAATATTGACTATGAATACCGGCGATGATACAGCGATTATAATGTGTCATTATTGAACCTTGACATGAAGATGACAAGACTTAATAATGACTAATTTACAAGGAGTATTAAAAATATAAAACTTGTATTTACAAAGATTCACCTTCGATACATATCATAGCTCAACAATTATCTATTAGATAATTGTTCAGCTATGATATGTATCGAAGATATCTCTATAAATACAAATTTTACATTTTTTAATGATCAGCTCGAAGACTATCCAATATTGAGTGACATCTTTTGTTCACATTATAAGTTACATTATACAATACATACAAATTAATACATTTTACTGCACAAAAAAAATGATTTTGATGAAAAGTCTAAAAAATATAGATTTCTAAATACAGAGATCTCTAAAAATAATTTTATTTAAACTAATTAAAACAATTATGTAGGACGCTCGAATTATGAGTTTACTAAAATGTTGAAACTGTTTGCAGCATTGTCATCAATGCTTAAGCATTCTATACATAATTATTTTGATAAACCAACAAAATGATTTGGAGATCAGTGTCTAGCTAAATTTTTAGACTTCAGTAAAATCGTTCTTTCTCTCTGTGAAATCCCATTACTCCGGACGCACGTTTCTTTGGTTTATCGCTCTGCTCTTATTCGTAATATGAAGTAAACGCGACATGCCGCGGTTAATAAATAATTGTACCGATTGTAGCGTGACGAGCTAAATTGGACTTTCACTGACCTAGAATAACCGCACAGATCGTCGTGACCATGTAATAACCAATCGCACGCGCACCGATTTTGCCACTGAGCGACAGATCGAGCGAGCCGATGGCCGATATCAGACTCGAGATGATTAAAGGCAGGATCAAGCTCTTGAGCATCCGTAGGAATAGGTCGCCGAGGTAATTGATGTACATGATCTCGCGAGGCGTCCATTTATCACGTGTGCTTCGCAAGATGATGCCGAGTATCACTCCACCGACCACGCCGGAGACTGTCAATATAGTTAGCGCATTATGGCTCAGACAAACTCGCACCCTCTGCCCTGCAGTCTGCGGCCTTTTCGAGGGTTCTTGGGGATAGTACGAACTCCTCTCCTTGATCTTGCCCTGATTCTCCGTCCCCGATAGCGGCGACCTGGAACAAATTGGTAACATTTTATTCTCCTCTTTATGAAACTCTTTTTCCTTTTCTAGATTTGATAATTTATTCCATTACAAACGTTCATAAAAATATTGCGCCGTAGTCTCAATTTATTTCGAATAACTCATTGATATAACGAATCGGTTTTGAAAAATATAAGCCTTAATATATTTTTTAAATCAACATACAAATTATTTCTGTCGTACTTGCTAATTCTGAGTTTTGAACACAGAACAGTATCTCACGAAAAGATAAGATTGTTTGATATATATATACGTATACACACATTTAATTTAAAAGATAGATACTTTGCATGCACAGGCGACATGTAAACGTGTCGACTTCGAGACAATCACTGTAACAAACAGCAACAGATGCTCCCAGATTTATGCTTCGAGATTTTTCGCAGTGAACGTGACTTTTTTACGTTTATTCTAAACCTTGAAAATTATAAGACAATATGACGTAAATTCTTCGTAATTTATGTCTATACGCTTATATATATGTCAACAGACAATGTAACTATGAATACAAATGAGTCAATTTTTCATCTGTTATATAGGCCATATTTCTTCCAAATTATATTAACAGGATCGTATAATATAATCTCCCAGAAATTTTTAGTAAAATCGTTCTTTCTCTGTGGAATCTCATTTTCTACACAATTAGTAGATATAGATTACTTTAGATACACGTTTCTTTGGCTTATCGCTCTGCTCTTATTCGTAATACAAAGTAATCGTGCAGTTATTTACGAAATATTTACAGAAATTTCCAATTAATATCAGTCTTATCGTCAGATTTGAAAACATAAGATTTTTGTTTCTAAATTGTATGCTTATTTATAATCAATGGAAGATAAATTGATAAGTCTTTTATGGCCATATAATCCTTGTTTTTTATCGAAATTATCTCAATGTTCCAAAAATCAAAGCAAAAAATAATAAACAAAAAGTAATGTAAGTTTTAAAAATTTAAATCCACTTTATGCGGAATTTATTTACTCTTATCTCGATTTTACTATAAATTATCTCATAAGAATTTTTATTTTCGCGCATGAAATCAAAATCATAAATAAATTTTGCTTACCCTATTCTGTCAGCATTCATAATACTCGCGCCAGGAATATATAAAACGATTTATAAAATAAAAGTTATTAGAATTTATTTAAGAAATAAATTTTCAAAAATTAAACTTTAAAAAGACGGTCTTTAAAATTTAATATTGTTTATTAACGTGCCTGAAAGAAAACGTCACTTCATATATACCAAATATTGCGAGAAATGTTACTAAAGCCTCGGTAATCTAATTGGTTAGGACACTTGCGGGTAAAGCAAGCGATCCGGCCATCGAGGTAAAATTTTTCTCATTAAGAATTATTATTTTCAGATTTTAATATAGTTTACTATCGATATAAGATGCCAAAAAAGCATCAATTAATTATTAAATTGTCAATCAATTCAATTCGTGATAATACTGCGGTAGTTTATTAGAGTTGCGTTTCAAGACCAACAATTATTCGGCGCGCAGTTTAGAAAGACTACATATATTATTATATTATATACATTCACGCGAAATTATATATAAGCAATTAAGATCCAGCTAGACTGTTATAGGCTTCGTATTCGTATTAGTTATTTAAGGAAATTAATATCTTATAATATTGTTAAGTATTGCGAATGACATTCAAAATATTTTCATTGCACTTCTTTCAATTTCAGAACAACGTACTGTTTATTTCAATAGTTAACACTTCGTTACAGTATGTAGATCTAAGATTAACGCTCAGTTTGCACATTTCTCAATTGTTGGCAACGGCACTTCGCACGACAACGTTGCCATAACACATTTTTTTTCAAAGAGATTTATTGCATCTGGCACTTTTCGGAGATCACCGGTCTCTTCTGCAGTTAACTGTGAACTAAACCATACTATTTCAAGCTGACAACGTTCCAATCCTCCAATTCTCTGAAGCACACGAAACGTAATTTCAGCAGAATCCATGAGGTACCTATAAGAGCCTAATTGCATAAAAAAGTCTGCTCATCGTACACAGAGGAAAAGTTTCTTTAAATTAAACAAATTCATGCATTGGAATAGTCCAACCAAATAAATGTTTAAATTAAGAATGTGATTATTTGCATTAAAACTTAATTTTTTTATTAAATAAAATATATTTTATTCAAAAAGGTAAATTTGTTTCAATGAAACAAATGCAAATAGAATTCTCGTGTCTAAAAAAGTCTTTTTCTCAATACACATGTAAGTGTAAGGAAACAATGCAAGATATCCTCGATTTGAAATTGGAAAAGTAATACGAAAAGTATGACGATCGATTAGAATTCGATAACGATTTGGACAGCAAAAAATCTCTGGAAATTCGCTTTTACGACGAACCGCCTTTATCGCGATACAGTAAATGTACCAGTAGATACACGGAAGTATTGACAGCATCCACAAGCTGCATTCGTATGCAGCTGGTAAGAGACAGAGAATTATACTGCGAATTGTTATCGCAAGGACTCCTTTAATATTGCAAGTTGCAACTGACAGCATTGCAACTGACGGATAACGATACGTCGGTTTCCCATTGGATAACGCTGTACATTTGTGTGCTAAGAAATGTATTTTTATTATTACTTTATTACGCGCTTACTCGTGCAAAGCTGTTATGGAATTAAGCGGAACAAGCGAAGGCTTTGTTTTCCGCTTATTGCTTATTCGATAACATAACGCAGGTGCTTTACGAAAGTACACGTGGGAAACAAATTAATTTGTCGCATTAACGTGCATACGCTTTTCACTATTCTTTTTTTTTTTTTTCCCCCTTAAAAGTCAAAACTCTCTTTTAAATTGCTAATTTCTATTCTATCCTATATAATATTTTTGGAGAACGCGTAATAAATTGGAATGCGGAATCGTTGATTATTTATAGATGACCACGTTACGCGCGGTATTCATCGAGTGTTTCCACGTGGCAGAAATAAATACGCCTCGCTCTGCAATCACTTTCGTAATAACTCGTGACTTTAGTAATAACTTAAGTGTGCGGCAGTTTTTTTATGGTGCCATTTCAATACAAAATTTGTTCCACGCGGTTATATGCGTGACGGCATAAAAGGTGACAAAGGCAAAAGAGATGAAGCGCGAGTTTATTTGCGTATGGCTAAAAGAAGTAATTAGAACACATAACGCATAAAATCTCTGTCAATCGTCTGCTATGGGCTTACAAACAAAATTATTATCGTTGTAAAATGTCACCGACCCTCGGTGACGAGCGTCTCGCACGTGCCACTCAGAAAACCGGTCAGAGATACACTCGCCAGCGTGAATTTTTTTATCCGCGGTTGCGTCATCGATCAAGGACGCGGCTCGTATGTATCTAATACTATCGTAGAAGGACACTATTGCGTCCTAATGCTAATGATCCTCATGCTAATGATTGCCATGATGTCATCACAGTTAATGTAACATAACACTGATAAGGGCGGGAGCACAAAGTCTTGCATAACGTACAACGCATAATGCATGAGAAAATGAATTAAGTTTTTTATTTCCTTCGCTTTCCATGAAATAAAAAAGACTGATTGATTGGTTGATTTTCTTATGCGTTATGCAAAGGACTGGTGGTCCGGCCTTAAAACTTGATTTCGACAAATTTGTTGATGTGGAACGAGTGTCAGATTACTGAAATTTCACAAGAGCAATGTTCGGACTTGCAGTGTAAATCAATGTTGTATGTATATATACTCGGTGATTAGTTCCCTTTGCCAAGTTCTTCTGAGCACCTCGAAGATCTTCCGGATGCACGAGTCGTGAAGTGTGTTATATGTAGATATAACGCGCGGTCGTAAAGCTAGAAATATATAGAAAAACGGCAAGTAAGGCAGTAAGAGGTAAACAGTAAGCGAATCGGTCAATCACAGCGGAAAACGTAAAGCCGTAATCACACTACTGGTGTTGTTAGTTGCGATTCCTAGTTGTTAATTCTATTTTAACCTATCACGATGCAACTTCTCCGTACTCGTTGCATCGTGATTGGCTAAAGTAGAATCATCAATCGGCAATCGTAAAGTATAGAAGAATGCACGATTTCTGGTAGAATAAAATTCCGTATTCCTTGTTTCTATTGTCTTTGCTTTACAATTGTGTATAAAGTCCGTCGCGGTTTGTGCCTATCGAAACCATCTCTCCATAACTTATTACTAGCGTGGAGTATTCAGGACACGTCGATTTTATTCGTTAAATATATGATATATATATATATATATATACGAATGCTACACACAATATTATATATTTAGTACAAAATTTGATTCACAATTAAAAAAATTTGTATCTCCATCTAAATTTAAAAGATATATTGAATATTATCAATCCGGAGTAGTGTCTTGGTTTCTATTTACTGCAGTTCTAATTGTATTTGTAACAATTAAAGAAAAAAATGGAATTTGAGAGATATACTGTGTCGAGAACACCCCATGTGATGAATTACGTTAGAAAAATAACGTTTAAAAAACACGAGTAATTTACATGAGTTAACACGAGGAGGAGGAGTGTCATGTCAAATTCCCAAACTAACGAAACCTTCGGCTGTGTGGTAACGATGGAGAGTAACGATAGTGTGCACGCGACGTGGGTGTTCGTCATGGATCGTTTCGCGGATGTTTCCATTAATTCCATCTCTCATACCGAAGTTCCGGCGCGAACCCGCGCCGATACGGATATATCAGGGAGGAGAGAGAGAGAGAGAGAGAGGGAGAGGAGGGAAGATCTTGGCCTACTTTCGCGTCTTCACTGACAAACTGACCGATATTTTTATCTTATCGTCCAGAATTCTGTAAATACTTCAAACTGTACTGGACCGGGATTTTTCCATTAGATTTCGCAACGTGATATATTCATCGCAGCGAGAGCGTAATTAAGTTCTGCAATGAATGAGAACTTCGAGGTAAACGAACGACGGCGACGACATATTAATTGTCCCAGTTAATCCGTCAATAGCGCGCAACACTCGGAGGATAACGTCACTCGCAGATGCCGGGTGACACGATTGGTCTCACGTGATCGTTGAAAAACAATCCGTAGCCGCGGCGACAGATGAGAAAATATCGTCCGTGAAAATTAATACCGGACTATATAACGATAAAACTCGCGCCATCCGTTTCCGGCGGTTCTATACATGTATACTTTTGCATTGTACATTTTTTTTTTTTGCGCAGTTTTATATTACAGTTAATCGACGGCGCTCACAAATTACATTGAATACCAAGTTAAAGCCGTCAAAGAGTATCGCCTTGCCGCGCTCGTCTCGAATAACGTGCAATTGGAACCTTTTTAATTTAACGAATGACGGAAATGAAAATTTTTACAATTCTTGAACACCAAATGCTACACCATACGAATTTCGAGAAAAACTTAAAATCCGCGATCGGCTCGCAGAGCCAAGAATATTTGCGAAGTCTACGCTGTTAAGGTAACCGCGACCGATTAAAATGAATTAGCGCGAAAGGATTAGGCGCGGTTATAAGTGGAAATAATAAGTAGCTGCAATTTGTTAGATGAGATCAGCGTGAAAGAGGGAATTAAGCATATAATTAGAAACGGGAATAATAGACCGATTGTACTGCCATTCTCATGCTCCAGTTTTTATTTGTTCCGAATATAAAGCGGAGCAATGAATGGATAAATAAATCAATAAGGTAAACATTAATTAGATTCGAGCTGTCGCAGAATAGCACGTGGCATCGTGCTAAATACTCAATGCCACGTCGTTGGCTCGGCTAAAAGTTCCAAAATTATCTTCGGCAAACACTTGTTGAATACGCTTACGTAAGAAATTGCACATTGATGCAAAATTTACGATGCAGATAGATCTCTCTTCTTTTCTCTCTCTCTTTCTCTTTCCTGTTTATTTTGAAAATTTTACGTCATTGGATGTGAGTCTGAAAGGATTCTTTATATCAATCTCTCTTGATGCATAATATTTCATTGACAGGAAAAGAGAAAGAGAATACATAGAATTAGGGAAAGACATGAACAAAGATAGAGTTTGTGGTTTCGCAAATATTTGTTTCGAATTTTGACGCTTCGGTGTGATTATTGCGCCTTAACTGTCGTGCAAAAAGCTTAAACGCGTGTCAAAATAGCATCTCTGACTTCAGATGTTATGCGGTCGACAGATAAAAACCCCCGTAAAAACGTCTTTTGTCTTTACCGCCTAACCTTCTATATTTGAATAATTAACAGGTAAACTACGATAACCGGTTTTGCACGTATTACGCGTGTACATTGTGACCGACATCTTTACGCACAATCGGAAGACACAAGGCTTCGTTGAGAAACGACGAAGGTGAGATCATAGAAGTGAAAGAATTTCTTTCTCGTTAATCTCGCGAATTATTGAAAAAATTGTTCACCTATGGTATCTGTTATTTCGGATTAATAACGATACGAATGCGAAGCTTATTAAAAGCAATGGTAATTCTGCGTAAGATTGCTCACGCGATGTGAAAATAAGCGTAAACGACACACGCCTAGTCTGCTGAATCAAATTCTATCGCGACAGCGGTGATCACATGAGATACTAGGAATAAATTTGCAATTATAACGTTTCAGTGCGATAAAGACGAAGCATGCATTTTCTTATCAGCAATAAGGATAAACGTATGCAATCTCTCTGTCGTACAGCTTCGCATTCGTGATAATGTAGTAACATTTCATTGGTGTATTCCCACCGGATATGTCTCAAGTTTCCATTTTTTATTAATTATAAATCTATAATAAATAGTATATAAATTTTGTTAATCAAATATTTCGTTGTCTCTATACACTGAAAAAAACTAAATTTTCATAAATATTTGTTTGAATCGTTTTAAATAAGTAAATATTTACTAAATTTAAACATATTTTTATTTAATGCAAAATCATTAGTTTGATTTTTTTTATTGAATAATTTATTGAGTAAATATTTGTTTACTGTAAGTAATGTTTACCATTCAAAGAAATATGTACTGATTTAGTAAATTTTTTAAAAGTGTATTTCTTTGGAAATTTATATTTTTAAAGAGGGGGATTTTCTCTTCTGTTTCATGTTTTTGTGATTGAGAAGTCTTCATCCGGTGTTGGAACGTATCTAGGTAAAAGTATCTAGATACAGTACCTGGATATTTTAGCTAAGTGCATTTTACCTAGATCCTTATATATGTGTATCTATTTTTTAATACGGTATCTCTCTTTTAAGTTTTAGATACATAGATACAAGATATTTATACACAAATACTGTCACTGCCATTAAGTGTGTCTTCCAACAAGAGAGTACAACACAGTGATCATCTTATTCTTGTTTAACATTGACGAACAACAAGGACGTAATGGTACACTGTGCCTCACACCGTGTCATCTGTGTCGCTTGTTGAAAGGCACACTAAATCAATTCAGAAGTTAGTAATCTAGTACTAGTACCTATGCGCTAATATATTACATATAATAATTAAAGACCGATATTCTTACGGTTAAAACTGTTCTTTAAAACTAAAAATTTATATAATTAAGGGTGAGAAATTAATAACGTAGTATTAATTTTATGATTTAATTTTATGAATTTTGTGGATATGCATATGCATGTAAAACTGGAATTCATTCTATGATAGTATTAACAGAGTGCTATTATTAAGAGATCATTTATCAGTAATTTGCAAGAAACTCCAGAAACCTAAATTAAAAAGCACTGAAATTGAGTTGAATATGTCACAGTAATGGGACCGATCGCAAAATTTTTAGATTGCCTGTGAGGACATTTGCTATTTACGTAATTCCTACCTTACTTCAAATTAAAATCAATACTATAAATTCACTAACAAGGGAACTTCTCGAGGTGTCAAATTCTGATTTTAATGAAACTTTGTGAACTTGCAGCTTACATAATAAAGGGATGAATTTAGAAAACAGTTGCGGTTTGAAGGGGTAAAATAGTCTTCAACGAATAATGATGATGAAAATTTCTTTCATAGTTTCATCAAGAATTCCAATGCAAATAATTCAATAGAAAGGCAAAACGTTGGACAAATGGAATGTTTACGCTACTTTCAGGATAAAAGCAAGACTGTTGATTCGTTACTTAATTACAATCTTATTCAAAAGGGGTATTTAGACAGTATAATACTATTCTGACGTCCTCAGCACCTGTTGAAAGGCTGTTCAGTGCAGGTGGCCAAATTTTAACTCCAACAAGAAATCGATTGTTCGACACAATGTTTGAAACTTTATTAATTTAAAAAAAAACGTGGGAAAGACTTCAAAATATTTGTAACATTATGTAGATCTTCCTATAAATTGTTTTGCGATGTACAACATTGTAAAGTTATGTTTTGTAGTCTCTATTTTTTTACATTATATCGAGACATTTTTTAAATATCGAGACATTTTTTAATACGTTAAAATAAGCAACTAAATGTGATATTTAATTTACTTATTACTTTCCGTTTTCCTATTTTCCCCTATTTTCCCCTTGTTTTTGTTGAAGTACCTAAAAAGTATCTAAATTTTCAGATACTTTTTATTTATATCTGTATCTATGCCTAGGTAATAAAAAAAATGTATCTATACTCATATCTAAATATTTTTCCCACACAATACTATATCTATATCTAGATATCTTTCAAACGATATCTGTTCCAACACTGTCTTCATCATTAGACTTTTCTGAAGATACAACTTAAATGATCCAAGCAGGACGACTCACGTCAAAATGACGTTAAAATATACCATTTACTAAATGATGATCTTTAGTAATTATTTTGGGGCCACATTTTAACGTCACATTTTAATGTCAATGACTTATATTCTGCTTGGATATATTCACACAACGGAATCTTTCATAATCTTATTATCTTTACGGCATATAACGCAAGAAGAGTTGAAAAAACAGAACACGTACGCAGTCTACGTGTACGTATAAAAATAAACGATGTACTATAAATAAAATTTTGCTGCGAATTGTAATTGTCTAAAAGAATCGCGAGGCACATCCCTTCGAAACAAGAAGCTCGTCAACGGGCGACACCGCTGCAGAAGCTGCATCTACAGCCTGCAATTCTCATTATAATTGACAATGATTACTTATGCGCTGCGCGCGTGGTCGCATACCGTCGTCTTCTCCCCGCTGTTCCTTATCACAAAGAACGGGTTTAACAATGATTTAATGAGCAGCCGCCGAGTACCCGCTGTTGCCATTATGGAATTCTGTGCCAATGAATCTCGCTACCGCTGAATACGATATGACGCGGCGTATAATGGATCAACCGCATACATATAGATACACGCATACACACGCAGAGTGACTTCCATTCACGACGCGAGTATACCAGCCGTAGAAATACGACTTGCGATTTTTAATGGCGAAGCGCGATAAGGTCACGATGATTAAATTAAGTAAACTATTTCATCTTAATTTTCTGACTAAAACTTTACAAATGTAAATCGAACTGTTGATACACTGTGTATTTGTATTGAGAAGCTCACGGTTTATTTTATGAGATAAACGCGATTACATGCCTCTCTTCCTATCTTAAAATGTTTATTTTCTATTCGCTGCGACATTTTTGCTATGAAAACTTACAGAATTGTCTCCCCATTTAATATTGAAAGACAGTAATTAGTTATTTATATATATATATATATTTTAAGTATAAAAACAGTACTTTTCATACTTCAAATAAATAATCCATCTTTCAGTATTAAATTGACTAGATTATTAGATTTATGTACGAGTATAAAAACGTCTGAATGATTGTTATTAGAAGTTTAAAAGTATCTTGTGATAAAGTTATAAAGTATGCGTTACAACGATTTTAATCGCTTCAATGCTTGACATTTACATGTTTCAGTTAAATTATAATCATTATGTGATATATAATTTGTATATCATTAGCCTCTACCATGATTAGATCATAACTCTTCATTACGATTTAATCACAAAACTGCAAATAAAAAGTTACAACCTATCCATATACGGAAGTACATGATATATTAATCCATAATTAGCTCAAAGGCGATTAAAATTGTCGTAACTGACGCATATTTTATCACACGATTGTCGCGTGAGCAAAACATACCGCGGAAATTAAAAAATAAAATTTGAGAGAAGAAAAAAGACATGCAATCCACGCGGTATTATTATGGAATGGAAACATTGAGGTTGTTCCTCCTACATAACATATAATAATTTATTAACAAAATAATGTGAACATGCAACAAATGTAAATCAATATGAATGATTTTTTGCTGTTTTGCCATGCAAATGTATGCACGCTCAAAACAATAATAATTCTTAGAATTATAAGTTATATAAAGAGTACTTAAGGAAATGAAAAAATAATATCAATCAACAAATTTGAAAAAAAAAAACATTTTACAAAATTAGAGCGTGTTTATATTCTAAATATTAAAAAATACATTCGAATAAATAACATGTTTATGTGAATTAAGAAACTGTCTTTTGAATTGGTTCTTAGAATTGTTATCAAAAATTGCACACTTATGACATCAGACACCAAATGCCAAAAACAATTGTGTCAGAAGATGGCAGAGGGCAAAGTTTATTCGATATACGTATCTTACATTGATTATCAGCAATCTAATGATGTTAGTTCATTATCATAAAAAGTTTAGTACAAACAAATGACCAACTAATTGCGTCGAAATAAGGACAAATCGTCGAGAAGAGTATTTGCCTAGATAACAAGAGTCCAAAATCTTTTAGACGTCTTTAAGATGTCTTATTTTAAAAAAGTGTCTTTTAAGACATCTTTTAGGCATCTTAAGATGTTCTATGTCTGCACACGAATGCAGACTCGATCGGGATTTGGCCGTTCATTAACCATTTGATTATTTACAAATATATGTGGATTATTATTAAAACCTGAGAATAAACAGAAATAGCGATATCTCGCGCGATAAGAGAGATCGTACTTACAGCTCGCTTGCCACTTCCATGATGCGCTTCCTGCGTGTTTCAATGAGAACCGCGCTCGGCAATCGTTTACATAGAGCGTTCACTTCCAGTTAGCCGGAAGCGGCGGACGTCCCGATGGGGAGGAGAATCGCCGGAGCTGGATCGTCGAGGGGCACTAAGAGCGAATTTGCCTGTCTCTCTTCTCCCCTCTGTCCCTCTCACGTCGCCGGTTTTTTTTTTCTTCGTGAATAAAACGGCACGTTCAAGTGGTGACGCTCACGGCGCGATTTAAGCCGAGAGGGATGAGACGCGGATGGAGGACGAAGATAAAAGAGGTCGAGGACGCGCGCGTGGATGACGGGGATGAAGGATTAAATGCTCCAACGTCGATTAGCGCTAATCCCAAGTCTGTTCCTCAGACCTTCCTCTCTCTCCCACTTAAGTGACAAACGGAATTCTCTCTGTGTTCACAAATATAGAATTCGTGGAATCGGTTCAGGCCGATCGGAAGCTGACGCACGATGACGTCGTCGACGCGAGAGCGGCTTAACGGCGCGCGCGAACTGGATGGACGCTGGGTATCTCGTTAGCCAAGAGAGGATGTATGCTGATGGGGCTCTCAATCTGTGCCACCTTGGGTGGTACGATTAGCTATGGCGATCTCCCCCTACGGCGATCTCTTCCTGCCGCTACCGGCTAGTCTATCATCGCTGTCACGAATACGCGAGCGCTGTGTACGGCGACTACGACCCCATCGAAAGCCACCGGCCAGGTCCCTATTGTTTGTCGGCGGTTTGTCCACTCGATTGTGATGATCCACCGGTACCGCACACGGCAGGGCGAATTCTTCACTCGTTTAGGCTTGCACTCGACGTGCTCTTTGCTCTGAAAGTTTGAAACCTTTCCTCGTCCGAGAATGACTTCTCAGCGCTAACTTCTAGTCTCTCTGTCTCTCTCTCTCTCTCGTCCGATGCGAATCTCGCTCCCGTTGTTAACCCTTCGACGACACGAGAATCGTTTTAGCTACTCTGACAAATAACGACAGAGGTAGCCCTCGGAAGTGGCGAGAGACTCGGGAATGCAATAACCGCGAGTGCACTTTAAGATTCGCAGGACGATATCGCGTCGATCGATGAGCAAACAGTCGCCTTTGTTGTTATCTGCAACAGAACATTTACAATGCATTGTAATATTAATATAACGCGCTAAATTTTCCCTCTAAAACTTTTAGAGTGGACCTCACTCTGGAGAGTGAAATCTCACTCTTACAGTAGCATTCATAATCCATTCTTATTTTAGGATCGTCTTATTAAGTAATGCCTTAAGATGCTAATACAGTCCTGTAATTGGCTTATGACATCTTAAGACTGTATTTAAGACAGTCTCAAAGATAAGAATCGACTATATGAATACCGATCTTAAATACTGAAAATTGAGCCATTCTTTTTCAGGATTGACTCAATTCTTACTCTTTTTTAAAGTGAGATTCCACTCCAGTACACAGTGTATCAAATACATAGTTTTTTTTACATCAATTTGTGTAACTTCAATATGCACCAGCAGTGCGCACTGAGTACGTCCAATCGAATCCGCAATGAGATTTTCCACTCCAAAGAATTTAGAGAATTGATATCCCTAAAGCTCTTTTCAAAATCCGCACTATAGGACTCTCTGTCTATCGACGTGTTTTAGCATTTATTTTTAACACCGCCGCGAGTACGGATGATCACCTTGTGATCGGACGCACGATATTAATGAGCAATAATCGCCGATCGTGTTTTTACGTAACGCGCATCGGGGAACGAGTGTTCTTTGCGAGTGCAAATAAATCTGTTTGAATACGTAATCCGGTCTCATTGATGTTTACTCTTTTCGGTATGCGCGCTTAGCAAACAGATGTCGGTCATTAAGCTGTCACACTTGTCATCCCGTCAATGAGAAGTGTCGTGCCCATCAGATTTAACATCTCTTTCCTTTCCTTTCCAATTTCTCATCATATCTTAGTATTACTTTAAGAGAGACTTCTCCATCCTCTCTCTCCCTCTCTTCTTTTCTCCCTCTCCCTTTGAACGAATCGATCGATGAATTCTAGCCAACGCAACTGATGCAACACGTGCGCGGCGTGTAATCTGTTACATAACATGTTACACTTATCGTAAAAAAGTTAAATAGCTGTTGATATAAGACAATATCGTAAATTAATTGTAACAAAATCTACATCAATTTTATTGTGATTTAAACGAGTTTTTTTATATCATATTTCAATTTTCTTGATTATCTTTGAACATTTATTGCTATGTTTTATTGTCTTTATATCTCATATATTATTTTATATGCTTGGAAAAATATCATATCTCAAGACGTTTAAAATAAAAATATACGCTTTCTCTCCCTCTCCATCGAATTGTTAGTAACATTGTACATTGAAAAAAATGTACTAGATTTTAATTAATGTTTATTTGAATATAGTGTCAACTATAGGTATTTACTTATAATAAAGAAATATTTTCTCAACAAAAATAGTTAAATTAAATTAATGGCTCTTATACGAAATAAATATCTTTATATTTAGTAAATATTTAGTTCGTACTATTTAAACATATGATTTATTAAAATTTGGTAGAGCTTTTCTTCAGTGTAGTACAATTTCAACAATTACAATTAACTGATAGTTGCTTAGAACGTGATATTTATCGCATTAGATTATAAAACGCCCAACGCTTCAGGCATGATGTAATTTATTCGCGATCGTTGTTATTGAGCAAGTTTGCGTATCGTATACATCCAATTTGATTAGCATCGACGGCGTAGAAGCGGAAGAGGCTTGGGGACCTGACGATTGCAAGGCGCGTTGAGTGGTTTGACAGCTTTAATTATGGTTAAATACATAGAAAAGATTGACTCGTGAGTTAATCGCACGAAATAGCTTCGTTTCACGAACCAACAATCAACGTTTCGTCGATTCGGTGTTGTGCCTGACTGCCTGTTCTACAATAAGGTCGCAAGCCATAAAGCTTAGAAACCCTATAAAGAAACGTTTACAATGAGATTTTAAGGCGAAAAAGCTTTAAAGTATCGAGCTGCAAGAAATTAACCAATCATAGTCGGATGTGAGGCTTTCTTCAATAAGCCATTATTTAAGCTTCAAAAGCCACCAGCTGTTGTCGATTATTTTCATGTTTTCTACAATCCACTAATCTTTAAATCTTAAGTCATTAAGTTGACCAATTATAGTTGATTATTTGACTGTGATTAATCAATTTCTTATTATTTAAAGCATAAAAGTTTTATGTCTTAAAATCTCATTGTAGACGCCGCTTAACAGAGTTTATCCACGAGATAACGAACTTTTGATTGCTCCGTAAATTGTATTAACTTCGATAAGTTAAAATGAGATAGTATATATAGAAAGAGACAGTATATCCTTCTTTATCACTCTCGTTTCGTCAAAATTACTCGTAACCAGATTCCGTTATAGGATCTTTACGTAAGCCTTAAAAAATTGACCAATCATGGTCGATTATTTTTTTGATATTCGACCGCGATTGGTATACATATTTCTTACGTTTTAGGACGCTACTGCAGAATAGAACATTACCGCTTTGACGCGGCGTGCAATCGAGCGCGGGACGAACGGAAGGGCCTAAGTAGTACCTTACGGTGCCCTCGTTCCAAATTTAAGCTTTTCGATGCTGCCTCGTTGTCGATTAATTCCGACGACCTTCGGATCTCATAATCGTTTGCACGAGCATTCGTTAATCGAGGTACCGAACTGTACATAACGTTTGCACGGCCTTCGTGAACTTTTTGTCATTTATATTTTCCCTCGGAAAAAAAGATGAATGTATAAAAAAGAACTTTGAATTGTGTAAAAAATATAGATAAAAGCGAGATACCATCAGCGATATCTTCATACAAGATATGTATCTACTTAGCGAAGAATTTTAATGAGACGGTTGTGCTGAACTGTTAGTCGTTTCTTGAGTGATAAACGACACTCAATTACTGCAAAAACACCTGTGTGTAACTAAGCTCGAAGTAAATTAAGGCCGCTCGGATGATAACTTGATTTAACGCGACTAGACATGTGGGATCTTTTCACGAATCGATACGAGCTCACATATGAGAGGCAAGAGAGTAATCAAGACAATACACGCACCATGCATAAGCGTGGCTCACCGTTACATGTCTCGTACATAATTTTAAAGAAATACAACTTCCTAACCTTTTCTCACATTTCCACTGTAGAAAATTCTCTATCAGCCGATTTGAGTGCTTTTCTTAGGCCTGATTGCGCCAATGACTTTAAGTAATGACCTAAAGCGATTTTAAAACCTTTCTCGCTCTCACACACATATTCACTCACTCACTCACTCACTCACTCATTCGGCTTTAAAGAGCTTAAAGTCAAAGTAACGTTGCAATTAGGCTTTATAGCGAATTCGATTGGATGCACTAATACACATTTAAATGTCGTACACAAATTGACGTAAAACAAATATATAGATGCATAAATATACGCTTAACTGAACACCATAAAATCCTTAATACATTTTATTACGTTTGTTCAATAAAATCTGTTTTTTTTTGTAATATTTGCATTTTACTTTTACACAAATTAGATTAGTGTATATCGGCTTTCATATATACTAGAGCGCACTATACATACAGTACGTCCAACCGAATTCGCTATTAGTGACACGAGATGAGACACAGACATCATTCTGTCATTGAATGAGTACGAGGCTGCGCGCGATGAAAGAGAGAGAAATATGAGAATCAGGAATATTAAGATTTTAATCTATCGGGGGGAAAGTTAAAATCTTAACATTTATTCTTAATATTTTCTCCAGGAATTAACAAGGATCTAATAGAGACAGAATGACATTAGTGTCGACCGAATGGTAAAAGGGCACCCTTTCATTTATCTGACGTTACGTATCGCGGACCGAGCGCGTATATCTACGAAAGTGCGTTCACGCATGATGCGCATATTATTCTGAATTAGTGTACAGTTTTGGAACTCGAATATAATAGAAGATAGATGTATCTTTGTCGAAAAGCGAGCAAGGCATAGTGTAGAAATGAAAAAAAAAAAAAAACCCCCCAGATCGGGGTCGTCCACCGAAAATGAAAGAAGGATAAAAAAAAAATATATATAAACACATTTACACGCGCCTCACGTTCCGTGAAGCGGAACGCACCCTAAGTGTCATCGCGTCGAACGGCGTCGCAAAACGCTCGGCGCACGGTTGAAGTGACAACACCAAGCGACAACGATTACGTCCGCGCAACTGGTCGGCCTGCGTGCCGTGCGGACACGGACGTATACGAATGAACGAACGAACGTGAGCGAATAAACGGACGGACATATATATATGCGTGCGTATTTAATACGTACGTCGGTGTCGCGATCGGGTCGCGCTCCTGGATAACGAGGATCTCGTTTCTGCGCGCGGCGCGGCGACGATCGCGAGACTGTGGCGGCGCAGCGTAAAGTTGCTTCTTTATAGCGCGGTGTGGACGGCTAGGAGATCCGCGTGCGCGTGTGTGCGACGTTCGTACCACGCGCGTTCGAAAAGCGCGCGAGAGAAGGGTGGTGTTGGCGGGACGGGAAAGCGCGGACGAGGAAGAGGGAGTGAGATAAATCGACGTGACGGGATGAGGCAAAAAATCATGCTGAATACACGCGCGCGCGCGCGCGTGCGTGCGTGCGTGCGTGCGCGCACACAAATGTCCTCAAATAAGGAGAGAAGACCGTCGGCGGCGGAGGTCGCGCGCGTGCCTTTCTCTTTCGGCGATTTTTGGGGGAGGGACCGCGTCTTATCCGCGCTCGCCCTCGCCTCGTTTTCGCTTCACCGGTGTCATCCGGTAAAAACCGGCGGGAAGCGGCGTGTGACTCCCGCGAGAAAAGGGAGTGAATGACTTTCGTGCAACACAAATCGCGACACACACACACACACACCATGTC
Source organism: Cyphomyrmex costatus (assembly GCF_001594065.2). Lineage (NCBI taxonomy): Eukaryota > Metazoa > Arthropoda > Insecta > Hymenoptera > Formicidae > Cyphomyrmex > Cyphomyrmex costatus. The sequence goes on from NW_017275998.1 coordinate 445,293, forward strand.
CAACACGCGAACGGATGACGGCCGCTTGGTGGGGCCCAAGCTTCCCTCACGAGGGACGGCAGGAAGGGTATCATCCCGCGCTGGCGCTCTACCCTCCTCCACCACCTTGCGACTTGCGGCGGCGACGACGGCGGCGCGGGCGGTCGCCATGGCGAATTCATTGTCACCCCGGATTCTATCTGGGCGCCTCTCTATTTCCATCTCCAACGTGGCAACGAATCGCGGACGTCAGGAGGTACCTGCCCACGCGGTGCGTTTATGGGATCGATAAAAACGTGCCATCCTCCTGAAATTCGGACCTCTCGCGCATCTCTCGAACCGTGTGTGTCGTTTGAATCACGCCGTACGTTCACGTGCGACGCAGGTAAATAGAGATCCGCGCGCGACGTCTTCGACGCGATAAGACAAACGCTCTCGAGACGAGGGTATATATACATATAGTTTCTTTCTGGCTTGCCTCTGAGAAGTCGGACGTTACCCGCTGAATAAAATTCGATGCTCACGCAGCATCCACGTTTTGGCGCGCGATCGAAGAGGTACGCCACCCCTCTCCCGTTGAATGAACCCTTCCTCTCTCCCTTTTTTTATCGATTTTCAGGACACGGCGCGTCGCGCGCGCGATGGAGGGAAAGAAAAAGAGGGAAAGAGACGGAGAATTTTGCCCCCCTTTTTTTTTTGTTCGATACACCTCCACTTTATGGAGGCTCGCGCGGTGCGGAAACCCGTTCGTCTCACCTTCGCGACATCGCACGTATACTTATATAGGACGAAGAGAATTGCCATGCTCGCGGACAGCAGCGAAACTATTCGGTTACACGATGCAACGCTACACTCCTGTTGCACGTGAGGACGCAGAGGACGTCGCGAAATCGCGAGCCGACAGTACGAGCTACGAGGGTAATTCAAGCTCGAGCCCGCGCGAGTTCGAAAAGCGCGCGGGCGACGGGAAAACGAATCTCTCTCTCTCTCTTTCTCTCTCCCTTTCCTCGACTCGTCGTGTCTTCGTAGGTGGAGCCAGCGACCGCTTCCTTGCCTCGATGGATCACTCTCACTCCGCTGTCTCGAGCTATATTTGTATCTCGGTGCTAGTATATTACGATGAGAGAGAGAGAAAGAGAGAGAGAGAGAGAGAGAGAGAGAGAGATTATCGTTATTTATTAAGCGCTTTAGAATTGTGTTCTCTCGAACATTAAAAATGATAACACATAATTAAAAATCAAAGAAAATATTAAGAACCAATCACAAAGTAAAGGTAATAACAAACTAACAAAAAATAAGAAAAAAATTATATAGTAAAAGATTTAATATAAAATGCAAAGTATATAGAATAAATAACGTAATCCAAATTAATTAAAATAAATAGAAATGCAAACTACGTGTTGAGCGAGAAAGAGCAAAATAACCTTGTAACTATAATGAATTTTATGATACAGCGAAAGAACGATTTTGCTGTGCTATCTAAAAATTTAGCTAAATACATATCTGAAAATAATTTTATTACACCATAAAAATAATTACGTTGGAATATTAAGCAAGATAAGTAATGCTAAGTTTTGATATTCTAGCAACCAGTTTCAGCATCCTGCATAATTATTTTGATAGTTTAAATGAAATTATTTTCAGACCTGTATCTAGATAAATGTTTAAATACTTTAGCAAAATTATCCTTTTTGTGTAACTGCAGAAATAGTAAAAAATGACTGTGACAATTTTAAATTGAGTAATATCAAAAAATATCCTTAAAGCTTCCTTAAAAGTCACTTAAAATGCGACAAAGATTTATCAAAGATGATAAGAAGAAAATATCAAAAGTAAATATGAATAATCTTAAAAAGAAGACTCGAATATGATATTAGACTTCAAAAGATAAAATTATAAATATATATTTTGCAATAGATATCATCGCATTACATTATCGAGAATCGGAAATTTCATAATGTAAACAATTTCTCGTTATTACTCAATAATCTGTATTTTGCCGATTTGCATAGAAATAATTGATCTTCATATTGCTTGTAATTTAAAAAACATGATTTAATGCGGTTAAAAAGATGCTTGAACAGATTCTCGAATATATCCATATATATTAAAAAAGTATATTTATTTATTATATATTTATATAAAAATTATATACAAATATTAGTAGATATATATAACTAGCATGTCGTTGATTGAATCTACATCTTATTATTAAATTAATGTTACGTTTTTAAATAATTTACTGCAATGATAATTTTTCATAATAAAAAAAGCAAAATTATATTGGTTTGAAAAATATCAATCTATTAAAAAAAGTCACAAATAAATAATATAAATAGTACTTTATAATAAATAATTGCTTGAAGACGAGATGACTGTTCTTTTTAACGGTAGTAATCCGATCTTTCAGTTCATGATAACGGAAATATCTAGTCGACATTAACAAGCGTCATTTAAGTCTGACAAATGGGAAGTTGGTGCGTTCCCCGATTCGCGATCCACGTTACATACATTGACCACGTTACATACGCTACTTCGATTATTCCCTCGACGAGTACCGAACAGATCGAGTTGCCCCATTCAATCGAAAACACACTTTCGGCCCTCCCATCCCCACCCCCCTTTCCGTTGCTGAGAATAAAGAGGAATCTCGATTTTTTTTCTTTTTGCGCACGAGAGCTAGCCGAACGGAGGTCGCACATGAATAACATCGTGTATTTGCTATCCGTAATTTAGAGCGGCACGTGTTTCATGACACTCGACACACACACACACACACACACACGAGCCGAGAAACCGGTGGACGGGACTAACGGGATTATTAATCAGCAAGTGTCGAGATCGGTTGAGAACCACTGGCGCGCGTGCGACGACGCGAAATACGAGCGCGGGTTCGTGAGGATGAGTGCGTTGCCTTACAACCAACGGCGTTAACAGTATTAAAAGGAACACACCGAATCGAAAGAAAATGACTTCATTTTGACGTCGTAAAAGTCCAAATGATAATTTTTTATTGTAAAATTAGACTTTATCGACGTTAAGAACTAAAATAAAGTCATTTTCATTTTGTGTTGATCTTTCCCTTGAGTACTAATGTTTCTTAATGCACCTCCGGACGATATGCCAACTTCGCACACATTCGCGCAATACTGGCCTACATTCAATATATCAACAATTATATATATTATATATGTACGTATATGATATTTGTTAATGTGTTAATGGATGTTACAGCCATATTGTCTACTTTAGTAGACGCCTTTCGTAAAAGGACAAATATGAAATACTATGAAAATAAAGAGAATGACATAAAAAATCAAATAGTTTGTCAGTATAATAGAAGTCTAGCGCGGTAACTGGTGCGCAATAAACAATTTCTATAATTATTATGTAATGTACAATAACTATACATTCCGTAAAACATGATACGTTTTCCGCACTAATCCCGCGTATGCCCCCTTTCCTAGTTTTATTTGAATTTGAATGAGTCATTTATATTATGATATAATTATTAGAATTGAAAAATTACCAAATTTTCTATCTTTTACAGGAACATAATCTAAAAAATAGAAACAATCGATAATGACCGCTTGATACCCAAGTAGAACGACAAGTCATTATAATATCAAAATAACTCCGAAGTAATTATTAAGCATCATTTTTCAATAATTCACGATTCATTTTGCCGTCATTTTGACGTTACCGTGACTCGTTGTCCTGCTTAGGATACCTACTTTTCTAGTGTTAACAGTGTTAACGGTGCCCAGAGTAACTTCGTTCTTTTTCTTTTACATTCGTCTTCTCCTCATGATACTTCAGATTTACATTTTTCGTTTATGCAATTTAATCGTACGGTTCAGTGATCATTGCTGGTTTGCGAATAGCGTAAAGAAAATTGGTGGAGAGAAGTGGCGTTAACCGCCCCGTACCGGATATCGTTAACGCAGCCGACTGTACGTACTTGCGCGCATACGAAAACTGCGCATTCGTCGAGAACGAATATTCCCGGGGCCGCACGCAAATGCGTCCTTGTGCGGACTAATTGCCGCGCGCGCGCGGTCGCATTAATTGCGTGCTCTCTTTTCCACGCTCCTTTTTTGTTTCCCCCCTTCCACCCCATCCCCCCCCCCCCCCACCGCTCCCCCGAGCGTACTCAAAATGTCGCCCAATTGCGGGCAATTTACTCGGCCCACCATGGGTCAATGCTAGATCCCGCCATACCGCTGTCGACGACCGCGAACAGATTCCACTCGAATCGTCGTCACCATCGAATATTCGTGACTAGAATTATTCGCGATTGAGCCGAGATGAGACTCTTCCGCACGCAGGGTGATCTCTCTTGAAACACGTTTTAGGTATTTACAGGAAAGTTTCCTCGATTGATGACCAGTCATCAATTAAACGACGAGCTTACAACAATAAAACATATATAAGTCTGTTTTTTTTTTTTTTTTTTTTTATAGAATGCGCTAGAACTTTTTTTCTCGCTTTCGCCAGATACCAAACATACATATCTATATTTTACTTTTAGTTTCAAAAGTGTATCAGTTCAGGTACAAAAATCCTGTGACTTAACTGTATTTTCCTTCTTCCAGTAAAGTTGGAATGCAAAGTACAATGCACAGAAATAGTTATACACAGCAGTGATGCTCAACTTGTGGTTTGCACGTGACCCGTATGTGAATTTTTTGCGACTTGTCGAGCACAAGCTCTAAAGGATATCCTAAAGATGTACAGAGAACACATCCTTCTGTTCTCGAACGTCCTAGAATGTTCCTATAAGGATATGTCTTTTGGATAAAACGCTGTATGGAAATCAAAAATATAAAATCATTTTTATGCAAATGAAATAAATCAGATTTTTTCTGTTGATTTTTTTTTCAATTAAGTATACTAGTTCGCTGGCCTACAAGATCTAGAATGTTCCTGTTGAATCGTTTCTTAGAATATAAGCTTCAGTGAGTCAATTCGAAATATTCCGGGTGTATTTTCAGATTTAGAGCCGCGGATGCCACGCAGCTCAGCCAGCTGACGAGTTTATTCTTGCTGCAATTATAAAATTACACCACGATGAATAACAAGAATTAATCTGAAGGGTGTAAAGTTTCCTTTGATGTAGCTTTCATTTCTTCCTTTAATTTTCCTGCTACTCCTCACCTCTTTGACATGATCCGCAACAACCCTTGGGACAGACAGGGATGTAATTGCAGAAATGGCGTGCCGACAATAGGGTGAATCGCTTGCGATAATTCCGTGTAATTTAATTTGTAACCGTGGACCGTTTGAGCCTCATTTACGCTCACTGGATTAATCCCGGGGAAATCTAGAGAAAAAAAAATAAACAAAATGTAGAAAAAAGAATGCGCGTGTCTCACGACAATTGCCTATTCCCGCTGATGAATACGCAAAAGGTGATCAGTGTTAATTAATCTAAACGACATGACGCATTTCCGCTCCGCCGAAACGCGTTACCGGGATTAATTAATACCGTCGACATATCTGCGCGAATATTGAAATAGTCGGACACGTTTGCGTTTATAATCAATAAAACGATGCATGCGAGGCAGGGATAGCACGAATGTACAGTGTACCGACAACCGCAAATTTCAGGTGTGCGTATTCCCATAAACGAAATTTCGAGAAGGTGCCCCATGCTGCTACCTTTAGAAACAATTTAGAAAGTAGATTTGGTTTTTGGTTTCATTTTACATTTACGGTATAAGTTCTTTTTTCGAAGAATTCCTTTTTTCAAAAGCACCTAGGTAATAGATCTCTTTTAGTATTTACAAGTATATTTTACAATTTTAACTATCGTTTCCGGTTTACCTGATTTCCAGCCATTAAAGAGAAGCATTGGAACGCTATAGCTAATAGACCACAGAACGTGATGCTCGATGATGAAAGGCGTTTCACTTGTGGAAGCAGCCTCGTGCGGATCTTCCCGAAATCTCACGTGGAACTCCTCGTCATTGTTATCATCGCCGGTTATCGAGCCGTCATTTCTTGCGGTTGTATTGCTTGGAACGAAGCACTTGGCTCTTCTGACTAGATAAGCTTGTCCAGGAATATCCTAAGTATGCGTATCATGGACATGAAAATTATGATGTCAAATGTCGGTATCCAACCCAAGGAACACACAAAAGTCAACTCAAAAAATCAAAATGAACTTATTTTGATTCTTAACATTAATAAATAGTAAAACTTTGACATCATAAAAGCCATTTTAACTTTTCTCTTAACATTCGAAACAAAGTCATTCTGACTTTTTCTCGTGACTTGGTGTGATCTTTGAATTAAGTGGAACAAAAAGTCACGATGATATTAAAATGGCGCCCAAATAACTCCGAAATAATTATTAAAAGACACTTCAATTAATTCATTTTAATGTCATTTTAAACATTGTCGTGGCCTTAAAAAAATATAAAAAAATTGTCGTGACCTGTTGTTTTGTTTGCATAGAAAAAACGGTTTTGACGAAGCAAAAATTTAGCTAGAGAGAGATGCAAATCTAAAAATAATTTTATTGGACCATTAAAATAATTATATATAAGACGTTCTCTGTTTACTAAAATATATCAAAACATTTTGCAGAATTGCTTATTATGTTTATGCCTTCTGCGTGATTATTTTGATAGTCTAACAAAATCATTTTTAGATCTATATATGATATATGTCTTGAATAAGCGATACCGCTGTGAATATACAATAGATACACTTTTCAATCATTACTAACTTTAATTTCCCCTAAAATAGCTCGCAAAAATATCACAGCGTTTAAGTGTCTTACTAAATTCTACATTAAAAAAAAAAAATTGCAAAGTTTTAAATAACTGGCCGATTTTATTACTATTTAATTACCCGATTTGTTAAAGTTTTCCAAAATTTTATATTTCGTACGTTTACAACAAACAGCGGATGAATAAACTGCATAATTGTGAAATCCATTAATAATGTTAATCGAATGATTCAATTTGCATACTTCATACGTGCGTTCGATTTGCATGTAATTTGCGCGAATAAGTGATTCACGATGGTACACGATGTACCTTGTCCCCGTGGAGCTCCCATCCGTCCGATATCTTGTTTGAAACAACAAGAAACCTTTCTGCATTCTCGAGGAATTCCTCCCATGTAACCGTGCCGGGGCCGTCCATTGGTACAAGTCTAAAACATCGAGAAATTTATTCTAACAGACGTACAAAGGTACGTAAAGTGCCCGAGACAACAGCAAGGGACCGCGATATTGCGTTTAATATTTCCGCACGTTTAGTTCTCGAGTTTCGAGAGAACTTGATGATTAATTTTCCTACAGTTCTCATCGGTTAACGTTGCCACGCGCAATTTATCTCGGGTTCCGTCGCTCGGGGACGAGCTCGTAGGCGCGACGAAGAAGGGAGAGAAAGATAGAAAGAGAAAAGGAGAAAGAGCCGTAACGGAATTATAGAAGATTTCGTCTAATTTTGCGTAGCGACGTACGAGTCGCAACGTCGATCGGTATGATAAAATTGAAAAAGGGGGAAGCGGTTCACCCGAGAGAACAGCGTGCCACCTCTCGTTCCCCCATCCCCGCCCGATATGCCGCTACCTTCTCGCCAAACTCTCTATCGCGTCAATTGTCGACTATTCCGCGTCGGACATGTCCGCCGACGTTCGGGTGTAATCGACGTTCTCGCATCGTTCCTCCCTTCCCCGCCCGATTCGCCCCGCGTCCTTCTACGCCGCTCCAGGGATTGCCGACGTACGCACGCCGATAGGAGTTGGATGGTGTGTGCGCGCACACCGGCGTATTATGACCTTGCGTGTGTGCGTGCGTGCATCGGCCGCCGTCCAATCGGACGCGGAGTTGCAGCCAGTGGCGTACCACGAGCGGGCGCGAGAGCGAGAGTTTCACCCTTTTCCACCCCCTCCGCTTACCTAACCGCCTCGCGAGTCCTTTTTAGGACAGCTTCGTCCTTTATTCGACAACGTGCTGTCGGCGTGTCATCGCGCGGGATAGAATTTCTCGCTTGTTTTACGCCTGCGCCCTTTATCGCAAATTCGAAGTATCGACCTATCCCAATATCGCGCAGCGCGTTTTTAACAACAACGATATCCCATACAAGCTGCGACAAAGCAAGCGATATGTCGCTCGTGGCGCTTCATTGACGACGAACGACGATGATTCGCAAAGATTCCGCTCACACGGGAAGTATCCCGGCGCGCGGAAAACGCGCGCTCCGCCAATCCGCTCGGCGGCTCTCCGCTCGACAGGATAGTACGCTTTATTTACCTCGCACGCCGATGTCTATTACCGTTGTCAATAACATGGCCGAGACTAACAACGCGAACCTGGCACGAGATAAAATATTGTAATTTACCAATTTGTTAAAATCATTGTAAAAATATTATAATTATATTTCGTGGCGCAAAAACAAGATAATAAACGGTCGTATAGGTTAACAAGTAGCACGTATATATCACAAGTAAAAACGAAGGAATATCTAATGCCAGAAAGAGTAATTAATTTTTAAAAGCTTAATTGCTGATATTTCACTTGTTAATCTACTCATTGCAATTTCATACGAATTTAGCGTCGTATATAATTTTTTCCGAAGTAATATTTTCGAAAATTCGAAACTACTTGCTTGGAACTTTTGTATATTATAGTTCAGGTATCAGGATTTTCAATTCGTTCTGGGTCGACTTTCATAGAAATAAATGCTACTTGTTAGAAAACTTTCTATGTGGAACAATGTACAAAGAATAGGTAGCCTCAAGCGAATCTTTAGGCAAAGAAATACTTTCAAAGATGAAATATTGTCGGATGGATTTTCTATTATTAGAAAATAATAGTTGATCTTCTATTGAATTCGAAACACAAATTTAAATTGTTAATGCAGACTCAAAACGGAATCGGTTATATTCTCTGTATACACGATGCGACATTTTCGATGAATATCTCCATGGAAATGATAGCAAACCAGCACGATTGCGTCGGGAAAATTACGCGTGAAGGAAAGTAACGGTTGTTAAAGCAATCGTGAGTAAACAATTTTTTCAAATTACGATCCATATGTGGAACATTTTTCTGCTGCGTTCAGCAGAAAAAGCAGTCTTGTAAGATAACATACATGTATCTAAAGGACATTTCTGAGATTTTATTGCATTTTTTTTTAATAGTGTATTTAGAATCAGAATGAAAATATCGCAGTTTAATTTTTATATTTTACTATTTTAGACTGGAAAAGTGTAACTAAAAACACAAATAATTATTATATTACGCCGAAGTTAAGCTTTACAGTTGTGGTAAAATTCTTTAATATTTATTCTCTAAATTCTTTAGAGTAAAATCTCACTCTAAAGAGTGAAAATTGAATCTCAAAAAGAGCGGCTCAATTTCCAATCTTTAAAAAGTGAGACTTCACTCTTCAGAATGGAATTCACTTCAAAAGTTTTTTTTATAGAATATAAATACACTTAATTCTCAATGAGGAACTGAAGACAGAAGCCAATCATAATAAAAGAATCTTACGATAGATGCAAAACTGCTTTTCCGCTGAAACACAGCCACTTGTTCGTATATCGACGTATACACGTTTACTTCTAATGTAGTTTAATTTGAATCCGGTTCTATACTAACTCTTCATCTTTCTTCAATTCTAAGTAGAATTAAAAAGAGGATAAAGAGTAAATTGAATCGAGATTATCCACGTATATCAAGTTAATCGGTAGAATACATACATCGGTAGAACCGGGCAACACACGGAGAAAATTCATCACGTAACCTGCACGGAGAGATGGGGCTTCGTTCGCCCCCCCATTTTTCGAGTCACTCGTAACGGCACTGGCATAACACAAGCGGTGATGCGCGCGCAGCGTCCCCGGCCGGTGCGAGGGACGAGGACGGCGCATCGATACGGCGAGAGATCGAGCGATAGGGGCGACCGACGTGAAGGGAGGCACGAGCGAGCGAGACAGAGCGTAACGAAGATACGGAGTGAAGAAGAGCGGCGGCGGCGGCGGCGGGGGGGACTGGGGAGGGGGGATTGATACGGGTATACTCCGCCGACTCATCTGCGTGTAGTCGTGCAGCGCGTGCGAAATCCACGAGTCACACTTCCGAACTTGCTCGTGTTTACACGACAGTAAGTTCAATCCGCTCCCACTCCTCCTTCGCTCCGTGTCCATCCTACGTTCCATCTCTCGCGGCTGTCGCGTCTCTCTGGGCATCGGGGCTCTGTGCGCGGGTGCGTGTACGTGCGTCGTGCGTAAGCTTTGTGTGTGAGAATTTTACGTTGCGCGTTATACATGTGTGCGCGCGCACGGAGCACGTATGCGTTATGTACTACATCGTGCGGCCGCAGTGATACACCGTTCCCGTGTAGCGACTTGCGAGACGCTTTTGGGCTGAGCGCGCGCGACAAAACGATATTCGCCGGAGGACGAGAGCCGCATCCGGCGGCGGCAACAACAACGACGACGACGACGAGCGGCTGCTCGTCTGCAGATCGTCTTCGATACGTAACGACGAGTACGAGGAGGCGACCGACGGTACAGTGACTAGTGAATGAGCGTACAGAGTGAAGTGAGCTGACGACGACGACGACGACGATAACGACAGTAACGAGGCGGTTGTGATCGCGATCCGAGATAATAAGACGCGTCGCGTTCTAGTGGTTGTGAAAGCAAACGATAATACCAGAAAGACTACGAGGTTGCAGGAAGGAAGTGCAGAAGAGAAACGATGAGGACTTGGACGGCGGTGGAGACAGCGACAGTGCTGGCGACGACGGCGAGGCGCCCCCAGCGACGCACCTGAACCGCTGACGATTACGACGACGACGACGATGTCGTCGTGATGCGTCGCACCGTGTCGCTCCAGTATCGCGCAGCAGCAGGCACCTCGCTCTAGTTGTGACGCGACGTGTTCGTGACGTGACGCGGACGAAAGCAGGACGGAGAAGACCTTCTTCTTGTCGACGTGAGCGAGTGAGCAAGACGGGGAGGTGAAGAGGGAGAGGAAGAAAGAGAGAGAGAGAGAGAGAGAAACGGAAACACCTCCCGCGAGGTGTTTCCTTTCTGTGCTGCAGCAAGCAAGCGAGAGAGAGAGAGAGAGAGAAAGAGACAGAGAGAGAGAGAGACGGACATAAACTGAAAGAGTGGTTGTGCGCGTGTGGAGTGTATGTGTATGTTCCCTGTGTACGTGCACCTTTTCCTCGGCGTTTCGTTTGACACGACGTCGCACGTCAGCGACGTAAGCACGCCGAGCGATTACCGTTCGCCGTTCGCTCGGGTGAGCGAGACAGACGCCGCCGTCGCCGCTGCCGCCGCCGCACACGTATACAACAGGGAACGCGCGTAGCGCGCTCACGAGTGAGTCCCCGCGATATCTCCCGTTCTTTTTACCACTCCAGGCCGTCCAGCGGCTGTGCGAAGGAACGGCGGCGCACTTGTGTTTACGCTAGAAGAAGCATTGACCGGCCACCACGGCGACCATGTACGCGAAGGGAAAAGGGTCGCAAGTGCCCTCGGACTCTCAGGCGAGGGAAAAGTACGTATCGTATCGCGTTCAGCGAGAATAGAATAGGAGAGCGAGCGAGAGAGAGAGAGAGAGAGAGAGAGGAGAAAAATAAAGATGATTGGCGTTCCGTTGTGAAAATTCCACGACCGGCCATTGATCGCTCGGTATAACTCCATTTTTCTCGGGCATCCTCTTGCCTCCCGCCGTCCCTCCCCCCCTCCCCTTCGCCCCACAACCCGGAGACCCCGCTCGCTCCATCCGCGCGGGCTCTCTTCCCCTTCCACGCTCCCGCACCACCCTCTTCGCCGTCTCGCCGGTTCTTTTTGCTCGGAGCGTGTGCATCGCGCGTACATCGCGACCGGAGAACCCGGTTCGTCGGGTTAATCCAGTTTACCTACCGATGGCCGATGAGCCATTCGTTTTGTCTTCTCTCTTCTTTCGCTCTCCTCCTTGTACGTTTCTCTCGTTCGAATGTACATACATATACGCGATGATGCTTCCTCGCTTACCTCCCCTTTCCTCTTTCATATCCGCCCTCCCCCCTCCCTCCCCCCCCCCCCCGAACGTCGCCAGGAGAAAACTCACAAGTGAAAATTCGCGAGAATTCCAACAATTTCCTCATCAAACAAGCTGACGTTGTTCATCGTCGGTTGTTCGTCACGTTAAATGACACTGGCGGATTCATGGAGTGGGCTGGGGGGGAGGGGGGGATCGTGGTAGTCATGCTCCCTTTTCTTAGTCTCCTCTTTTAAAAATATTTGTAGCGCATGTTTATATTTTTTGATATTTCTGAAATCCTGCGCAACTTTGATATATATTCCAAAAATACTTTTTAATTAAAGAAACTCTCCTATAAAAAATATAGTTTCCATTATATTATTTTTTTCTCTTTGTATTAATTTAATTTGAAATAAAACGTTTTATGAATTATAAATTTAATGATACTTTTGCTGTATAATAATGTAAAAAGTAATTAATATTCTATGATATAATCAATAAAAAAGGGACATGTAAGAGTCAATTCTTACATTCTCCTTTTTTATTAGTTATATTGTTGGCAAAAAGGGTCCTTGTACTGAATTATTTATTTTTAATATTCTATTTTTTTTTATTATGTTTGGCCTTAAAAAAAGTTTTGCTTGCAGCGAGTCAACGGCTTTCCTTTGATAAATTTCTGGATCTGCTAATATAAAATAAGAAATAACGTCAGCTTGTTCGCTGGGTCACTTCGCGAATCTCTGGATCCCATTTTCGGAACAAATCATTTCAATTCAAACATGAGGACTGGTCCAATTCATTACACTCATGGAATCACTGGCTGTTTCCAGAATATAAATGGCTTTGCATCTGTAAAATTCTTCAACTTAGTACACACAATGATTTTCCTTTACCACACATAATGGATCGTGTCCTAGGTTAATTATCACTTTAACAGATAAAGACTGGTTGTTTCATCTTCGAGTAAACTATGTGATATTTACCTACTGAATAAACAAAAGAGTAAAAGTATAAGATAGTAAGAGAGTAAGACAGTGAGCTGAAGTTTACCTAAAGATGGAACAACTCAGCCTAAAGGTCATCTACAATGGCAGGAAGCAATAAGGTGGTAAAGTTGTAAGAATAAGAAATTGACCAATCATTATCGAATGTGAGAAGAACAATTAACTGTAATTGGTCAATTTCTTACTCTTTTATATATTATATACACACAGCCTTACCACCACTGCTTATTGCCATTGTAGATGGCTTTAATGATTCTTAAATATTACTTCCAACATCTTTATAAAGGATCTGAAAGATTGTGTGTATTTAAAACAATTATTGTATATAAATGTTATAACTAATCACTTGATGCTCTTAATTTTTTGAAAAGAAGAAATGTATGACACAACCCAATTATATGTAAAGGGTTAATTATATTGATCTTTCATTCTTAGTTACTCACTGAATTTAGATGTATCAATTATTTATGTTAAAGAATCTTACAACAGTTGCAAAACTTTCGTCTACTGAACACAGCTATTTCATTCTTAATGTTTATCAAAAGCTTTTTATTTGACTCACGTTGATTTGATAAAGATAAAAAATTGTTCTGTCTTTGTTATTCGCAGGATATCGAGTCTCTGTTTTTTATGATTAATTTGTGGTTTAGATTTAATTTTAGTTAAGCTGATAATAATGTAAAAATTATATTTTTCTAATTATGATTAATCGCTAAATTGAAGGTTATAATAAATGTTACTCACTACAAAATCATCAGTTTAGTGATTAATTATAGGAAAATGCAATTTTTATCATTAGATTAAGTCTAACCACAAGTTAACCAGAGAATGTAAAATTCTGTTCAAGAGAGGTAAAACGACGTTTGTGTCGACTCGTGTCACTAAATGAAAAGCGTCCAAAGTTAAACGAGGAAAAATGGTACTCATGAACGTTGTGAACGTAAATTGGAGCAGCCCTGAATCTCAATGGTGCAACACCGAAAGACAAATGAATATGAGCGATATCAAAATCATTAGAAAATTAAATCAAGTTGAATTATGTCCGTTTTTATCAATGTAGATTAACTTTAATCTCGGTTCAACTTACTCACTTATCTTCTAATTCTTGGAAAAAGATGAGGAGGAGGCAAGAGTTAAATCGAGATTAAAGTTAATCTATATTAGTGGAAGTAGATATTAGGAAGTTAGATTATATAATTAATTGGATTAGTTATAGATTATAATCACTTATAGTTGACGTGAGTGACCCCAATCGTAACTTTTTCAATTTGAAATTGTTTCGATTAATCGCGCGAAGTTGTCGATATATCGATCTTTTTGTTCACGATGTTAGGCCATATCTCGAGTTGCTGCATTCGAGTTTTTAAACTCGGGCTTCGTTTCTCGTACTTTCCCTCTTCTTTCCCTCTTCTTTCTCCAAATATCGCGAGTATGTACTCTAGGAAGGCGAAACTTGAATGAACAAACTTAACGTTTTAGTTACGGAATGAGGTCGGGAGCAGTCGTTAACTGGAATTAGCTGGTCATAAACCGCCGATGCGACTGATTGCCGTAGCAGTTGTAATTAACTCGCAACTCGCGATACCTCGACCCCTTCCAGATCGCAGTTCTGATTGCGATGCGGATCGAGAATTTGTAATTTAATCGATTGCCGGGTATGTGGTCTACGATCGAACTCGAGTAACTCCCCATATGGCACAGACTTCCACAGGACGTCCTGAAGACATCAGGATGTAAAATGTGTGTCTTTTGGTACTTTCCATTTACCTATATTCATTTCCACCAATGTAGATTAACTTTAATCTCGGCCCAACTTACTCTTAATTATCTTCTAGTTCTTAGAATTAGAAAAAACTGAAGAGTCAGTTGAACTGAGAGATTAAAATTAAATTACATTGATAGAAATGGGCATTAATGACACAAGTTGTTTTATTTCTCTTGGCATCCGTATTGAAGATTTGGAATTGCGAATTAGAGATTATAGAATTCAGCTAGTTAGAACGAAAAGGATTGAAATTAAAATTATCTGACTGGCCGAATTTTAATTTCCAATTCGGAATTCTTAATTTTCAGTGCGTAGTGTGACATAGGCTTCAGGAAGTTTCCCCAATTTTGTAACATATAAGTATAATAACAATTATGTCGTTTGGTATTATACAATAGGGGTTGAGGAAGTTATTTTTACAATGGTAAAAAAAAGCAATGACAAAGTAACGATACCGTTCCGTTTCATGATGTACACTAAAACAAATGATGCTATCAACAGCATTTTATTTTAACATATTTTAATATTTCATTAATTTGTAAATATTTTTGTCAAATCAATAATACTATTAATGAAACAAATACGCCATGCTCTTGTTTTGATATAATTTTATTCCTTTCACATCAAGTATTATTAATAAACAAATTATTTTCAATTAAAATACTGCTGTTGATGTAACATTTTTTTTCAATTCATGATGTATAATTTTCCCCTTGTTGTTCATCGAATATTAAAGAAGGATAAAATAGAAAACATCATACGCATTATACGTGAAATCGAGCGCACCCAAAGGCATGGAAAATTCTCGAAAAATATCGCATATGAAAATATACGAAAATATTATAATATACGCGTTACGTATATTATATAATAGATTTCCCTAGTTTTGGGTATGCAGTACACTTTTCGAGAATCTGGCCCCTGGACGGGGTATTGTTGGTTGAAGCGTGCTGTGTGCTTCAAACGCTCGGAAATCGGAAAATTGAGGATGGAAAAAACGAAATCGACCCGGCCAGGAAAGATTGTCTAGCTCGCACGTAACCCGCTTTCTCGCGAGAGGCGATTGATCCGCGCGTGCTGTCAGTCACCATGGAGTCGCGTACGCGCTTCGCTCCGATTCGCGGATCGGCGGTTTCCGATTCCCGCGCCATGTTTGTACCGCCCGGCTCTTCTCTCGGCGCGCGGGCTCGCTCGACGATGCATCCAACCGCGCGTTTACTGCCTTGCGCGGGGAAAGTCGGCGTTAACTTCACGTTTAACGGACGGACCCGTGCTATTGTCGAGGCGGCATCGAGTTAAGTATGGGCTTTCTAAAAAAAAGGAGAGAAAGACTCATGACGGATACCGATTCCTCGTTTGCGTAACCCGCTCGTCTTTTTACATTTCCCGTCTCTTGCTGTCTCAAAGTTGGTTTTTACTCAAGTTTTATCAATGGCTAATGATTAATCATATTTCCAGATTGGCGCTTTACGTGTACGAGTACTTGTTACATGTGGGAGCACAAAAAGCAGCACAAACGTTTCTGTCAGAGGTATTTCTTTTGATCTTTATAAACCTATTACATCTGTATCATTGTAGACTATTGTCTTACTACAATACGATTTATTCTGCTTGTTTAGATTCGATGGGAGAAAAATATTACTCTAGGAGAGCCACCTGGGTTTTTGCACTCTTGGTGGTGGTAAGTATAATATATATGTTACATTAAAGAAATTGTCGCAAGGACGTTCCAGTGTAAAATTGTTATGAAATTTCTTTACAGTGTCTTTTGGGATCTGTATTGTGCTGCGCCCGAGAGAAGAGACTCTTGTGAACACAGCAGTGAGGCCAAAGCGTTTCATGACTATGTAATTATATTAATGACTATAATACTCTTTTGTAATTTGCATAAAATTATCGATTATTCAATGTTGGAGCAGCATTTAATATTAAACATAAATGCACACAAGCATTTGTTACACTTTGCATATTATTTATGGCACATTTCTGTTACCAGGGATTCGTAAATAGTGCTTACAACGTCAATGGAATTGCACATGTAAGTTGAACAATTTTTGTCAAATATGTTAATATATTTAAATAAAAGCATATATATTAAAATTTCTTTATTTTAACGCATTGTTTATATTGATTATTATAGAGAATCGGTATAATTAGTAAAGGTACTTTTTAAGATTTAAATATTATTTCTTTGCAAAGAAGAAAATTAAAATTAAAGAAATTGAAATAAATTTGAAATATTTACAGAATGCTGGGCCAGCCCCATCTCCAATTGGTCAAATGCCACCAAACGACGGAATGCCTGGTGGTCCCATGCCTCCTGCTTTCTTCCCAGTGAGTTCTCATTTGTTAACATAAAATTGTTTTAATATTATTTGTTTTTACCTTTACTTACAGAATACATAAAGTGAAAAAACTATTATTTCATTAAATCGGTCGTCACATAATTGTATTTTAATTACACTTAACATTTGTAAAATTTATTTTGATAATTTTAATAAAAAATTAAAAGATTTATTTAAATTATTACTTATTAATAGTAATAGCATTCTTTCTGAAATGATTTTAAATAGATTTTGAATGATTAGATATTTTGGAAAAAAAAAGGATATTAACGTTTTGAACAAAATTTAAGATTCAAATATTAATCTGAAACGCATATTTTTATACACTAGATATGTGTATGTGTATGTTACACACACATAGTCGTGTATCTGTTATCATTGTTATGCATAATCCTTTATTAAAAATTTACACTTGATTCAAAGCATAATACAATTCAGCTATTTTGAATTAAAGATTGTAATCAAATTAAATCAAATTTAACAAAAAAGATAATTTAATTAATGAATCAAGAAAAATAGAAAACATTTAAGTAAATGAAGAACTTGGGTTATTGTGTTTAGAAAACAATTATCGATATTGATAATTTTAAATAAATTACATATAAATAAGTGGCAGAACCGATTTGTGTACAATTTTTCTTTCTTTTGATTGAGTTCGAAAAATAAATTATATATTTTTATATGATAATTATTTAACTAAATATATTTACATTACCGATAAATATACACACATTAGCCGTAGTCGTGATTAACTTGTTTTGAAACAAGTGTACATTCAAAAGACGTTCTTATGTCATGCTTGTCTATACTGTATATATGTACTTACTTTCTCTCTGCTCTCTATCTAATACTTGTATGTGCGTTCTTGTACCATTTTCACTGTTTCATCTTCTTGGCGCATAAAGCAAATCTAGAAACTCTATGAAGAACAGGATTATAGATGTTAGAATACATTTAGAGCACAACATTGTGGTACAGTAAGCATATCATGAAGAGAGTATATTATACTTTGCGCTGGCCATGTCGCAGTAGTACAAAATTATTGCAGGTAGAGACTTTACCGTTTTATTTGTGCCATGCAAACATGTGTTTGCAAAATATATAAATTAATCGGCCGATTTTATTATCATATTTACTTTGACATAAATTAATATTTTAACATTTTTTCTGGATTACATAGCCAGCCAAAGTTGTACTCTTTAGAATGTATGGGACAACTAACATGGAAGCCTGCTTAGATGTAGTCTAGTTTTTTTCACAAATGATCCACAATATTATTTGCATTATTTGACAAACATTGATTTCATAGATACTACAATAATTATGTATCATGTGATTAATTATATGAACAAATTAGAAAGATTTATAATTTTTTAAAATACATGTATGTAAATATGTTTATAATTCTATAAATTTGTGATTTATAATAATCATATATTTGTCAAAAAATTTCAATTACACGCAAAAATATAGACTTTTGGTTTTTTTTAATCAATATTTAATATTTATTCTTTATCTATTTGTATAATGCTAAAACTACGATTCTTTGTCATTAATCTTTATGATAATATTTGTGTCAATTATTTATTATATATAAAGAAATATACATAATATAAATTGTATGTGGAAAAAAGAAACTGAAAAAAAGTTATGCATCTCTTGCTTGTCAAAGTAGTCGTCCCTTACTAGATTAGAGAAAAATAATACGCTACACAATATGTAAGTGATACAAATTGTTTCTAGATCTCTCTACATACATAGGTATCCTGTAATGCTTAGGAGTCATCATATCTTTCCAACGAAATCATTTTACGTTCTATAACGCTGTACATTTTATAATTAATTGGCATCTTTTCATACTCTTGTATGTCTTATTTCACAGTTTAAAATCGATTTCACATACAGGTTGTAATTATGAAAAGAGGGTGTACAACGACAGACACTGAAACGTTATTAGAACGATTTTTCCTAATTACAACTTTCGGATAACTTAAGATGCTGAGACCGATCATAGTATTAACACAATCATCCCCAAAGCCTTCTAGTCTAGCTGTTGCCTGGATCGCAGTGTTGCTACATGTCTGTCGTTTGCGTTGCTTGTTGCAGAACAACTCGACAATGCGACCATCTCCGCCCACACACCCCTCATCACAGCCATCCCCCCAGCACCCCCAGCCACCCCCGCCCCCACACTCGCAGATGATGTCCACCCAGGTAAGCCTCATTCAACACATACACTCTCACTCATGAAGAATCACTTATTCCGCTGTGTCATCGCACCATATATCATGGTATAACCGAAATTCATAATTGTCGCCACAATCGCTATAATTGTTTCCTTTATAATGTCCTTCGTGTTTTGTCTTTATACATATATTATACATATTCAGGTATTAAAACGAGTTCTACAATAGTTTAGAATATTATATTCATGTTAAATTATAAATGAATCTCTCTCGTCTACAATCTGGGTTTATGAACGTTGTATAATGATAACACCAACTAATGTGCTGCGATGAACTTGAAATGCATATTTTATGGCCTATCATCTCACGGATTGCTTATTGTGGCTGCCTGATATTTATACTATATCTAGTCAATTCTGTGTATAGTAATCATGACTGACACTTTATGGATACTTAATTTACACCTTCAAATTATGAGATTAATATATTTTGTTACATGATCAATTTAATGAATGTTTATTTTCTGTTACAGTTTATGGGCCCTAGATATCCAGCAGGACCACGACCTGGAGTACGTATGCCACAAATGGGAAATGACTTTAATGGAGTAAGTATGAGAAAGTAATTTATATATTATGATTTAGTGCTTGGATAAATATTAATATCTGGGACTACCTTGTTTAAATAAATAAATGAAATAATAGTATGTACATACAGCGCCTATTTGTGTATGTAGCAATGTCTATTTTATATCTATTCATGATTTTAATTCTTAAAAATATTTATATTTAAACATGCATATACTGTAAATATAATACAGAATTATAAATTTATGTCATTTTTTTTACAGCCACCAGGACAGCCAATGATGCCAAATAGTATGGATCCAACCAGGCAAGGTAAGAGATCATTTTTATGCCAGTGTTTCATTACTTTTTTCTGGCATTGACGAGAGTTGCGAAAGAAGAATGACATAGACGCATGCGTACCAAAAACCACACAGCAATAAACGAATAAGTAATATTTTAAATTGGATTGGATTGCTGTGATGTGGAGTGGATTGGTTTTTGAATTGTCTAGTTACAAGCAGTGGTGTAGTTTGCATTCGATTGTTATTGCTAGATATTCAGCAGTCTTGTGTATCTTAGTATGTAAATGTATTTCAATGGGTCTCTTTACCAAATATTTTATTTGATATGCTTATAATATAATTTTTTTTAAATTTTTATATAAGTAATTCATGTCGTTACATAGGATATGTATTTTTCAGGATATTCTGTAATCTCATAAATTTAATTTGAAAAAATACAGTTTATATTCTGTTTTTAAACTATTACGAATTAATGAATGTAAAAATTTAAATGAATGTAAAAATGAATTTTTACGGAACAGATAAAATGGCTTGGCTTTCAATCCGTTTATGTAATTTAATTAAACACTTAATCAACATGATTTATTCCAGTATATGTTCAAGAATAATTTTTAAATAATTTTTTTAGTAAACTGTGTACCTATTACATTAAAATAATAATTCATCTACTATACCACTGCAAAATAACTAGGCTCTACTACCATGAACCCGACCTTACCTACCTGCCGTACTAATGTGTGCTCTTGTGTTCCTCAGGCGAAGCTGGAGAATTTGTAGGGTGGCAAGGTAGGAAGCAACCCAAAAATCACACTCACATGACTTAGTCAAGCCTAACTTATATTTTTTTTCTCCTCCTTGCCTTCGATATTTTTTTTATTTTTATTTTTATGAAGATAATTGCACCGGCTTTGTTCTTTTGCAAAATGATTTGCTCATCCGAACTAGCATCCAGCATGACAATCGCAATTGAGTATATAGACGTGTAATTTTTGATTTGATGTGTAACAAATAATTTTTTAATATAGTTTATATGAATTTTGGCACAATAAATACAATAATTGTGATATTTTGTTCCATGTTTCAAAAAGATCGTTGCTAATGTACATGTGCAAAATATTATTTTGGAAATATTTATATATATATAAATTAAATTGCATATATAAATGTATCTTTTTGCGGAATTTTCTACATTTTTTATTTGTAATTTAAATTAATAAAAAATATTTATATCTGTTATTATAATTTACATTTAATAGTAATTAAAATTTGTTGCGTATTATGAGATCATGCTACATGCAAATAGAAAAGATAGGCTGATTATGTTTGTGTTTAACAAATATATCTTTAGAACATTTTCATTATCATGTTACATTACATCTATACGAAATAATATTAAATGTATAAGCGTTTACACAATATTATCGCATAAAGTAAAAAATCGCTTTTATCTGAAATTAAAATTTAAGAATTTTTTTTAAAAGAATTTTAATAATATACAGCTAACGAAAATTACTTTGTTTTTTTTTTATATTTGAATGTATAATTGTTTGCTATTTAATATGCTGTTTCTATCTTTAGCATGAGCTTTTCACTATGTTAATTTGTGTGGTGACAGTTGCTTGAACGGCATGTCATCCACCGGCTTTACCTTGAGCTCGACTTTGGCAAAGCATGACTCAGTTTTGATTCTCACTTTAAGTCCGCACTTAATATCGCACATGGAGCCCACTCTCATACACAAGTTACTTTATCTTAGATTTCACAAATCCACAATTTTTATCGTGTAGTCCACAAAATCGTAATTAGCAGTTAGCATTAACATAGAACTAGAACAAACGTTAACAGTCTCTTATTTAACGATTAAATTTACCAAACTGTACTTTCTACCATAGGTCCACCAGGAATGAACCCAATGAATCCCAGAATGAATCCTCCGCGAGGACCGGGTATGGGACCGATGGGTCCTGGAAGTTATGGTCCAGGCATGAGAGGTCCACCACCCAATAGTACTTTGGGTCCAGGTGGACCAGGAGGTCCTGGGATGCCACCAATGAGTATGGCTGCTCCAGGTGGTAGACAACAGTGGCAACCCAACACATCTACGGTACAGAGAAATAAATATAAATTTTTATTTCTTGGTATATTTTTAATTTTTTTAATGCTTTTTAACTTTAATGAATACAAATATATTTAACATCTCTTTGTGATACAGCCAATGAATTATTCGTCGTCATCGCCGGGCAACTACGGAGGGCCGCCTGGATCAACGGGTCCACCTGGACCTGGTACACCCATTATGCCCAGCCCACAGGATAGCAGCAATAGTGGAGGAGAAAATATGTATACCATTATGAAACCTGTACCTGGGGGAAATATGCCGGGTGTAAGTGACTAAATATTGTAATATATAACAACTATTTATTATATTTAAATTTATTATATATTTACTTTTAATTATTCTCTTCTAATAAGCTATATCTGGATTGCCAGTTTTTTTTTTAAATCATAACAAATGATTAATGTCCAAAACATTTTTGTCCATTACATGCAAGCAATGTTATAAATATATTTTAGGATTTTCCAATGAGTGGCGGGCCTGAAGGTGGTCCAATGGGACCTATGGGTCCTAATACAATGGGTCCGGTTCTAAATGGTGACGGTCTCGATGGAATGAAAAACAGTCCAGCGAACGGTGGTCCTGGAACACCACGAGAAGATAGCGGCAGCGGAATGGGTGATTATAATCTGGGTGGATTCGGAGCTCCTGGAGAGAATGTAAGTATGCACAGGTTGTTTGATAACTTTTTCTAATAGTCACACACTCGACGTGTTGTTGTGGATTTGTATGTTATTGTTTTATCTGACTAATCACCTCTTTTATTTATCGCTTTTGCATATCAATGATTAAATCTTTAAAAAATCGTTTTTATAATTATTATCTATTTACATTATTATTTTTATAGCATACAAATCCATGTTACAACTTATTGCCCTTCTAATCATCTCAATTAACAGCCACAAGCGCTTCTATCAGTACGGCGGATATTCACATATTTTGCTAAAATAATATGGGTTCAGTCTCGTTCAAGGGATTTATCCTCAGCCTCGCTCCAACAGGCTTTTTAATGCTTTCTTACAGAGTATCATTTGTCCCTATAAATTTCTCGGAAGGTGTTCTGTTTAATCACGCGTTACATGGTATTTTGGTAAATTTAATCAGCGTCATTTGGTCGCATCTAATATTTGTTATAACCGTATTCGCTGAAATTGCGTCTAACTACTATCACACTAACAATAACGTCTAACGATGCAGTTATAAAGTAGGCAGAAAAATGATGAGATTCAATAAAATTTAATAGTTGATTTTTAATAGTTTATTATTTATATTTGATTTCATGAAAAATAATTTATACATATTTATATAAATGTTTCAAGTTTTTTCTGCGTACTTTATAAGGTGAAACACCAAATTATAATACTTTCGTGCGACAAAGTAATCGAACTTTTGATTCAAACGCGTATACGATTTTACATGCTAATCTTATATGTTGTTATATGAGATTATCAGTAGGATATGACAAGGAACAGTCACGACGCTTTCGTCTTCGATTTTGCTGAAACTTTGGCGATTTGCCCGATAACTGAAAACGGCTGAAAAGAATTTTTATTAAAAAAATTTGCGCTTATAAAACTTGAATCAAGCTAGTCTCTATATCTAAAGTAATATTTATAAATTTATTTAAACAGTGTTAGAAATTATTATGTGTAGCAGTAATTTATATGTATATAATAATTTTTATTACGCTATTTAATTCAATTTAACGCTCTACCTTATTTTTTTTCAAACTTTTGTTTTTATTGTACGCACGTGTGATATCTTTCAAACGAAGGTTTCTATGATGAAAGAAACAAAAATCGTGTTATTAATCTTCAGTTATTTAGCGTAATCCGCAAAGTTTTGTCGTAATCTAGAAGTGACGGCGTCGCGGACGTTCTTTGCGAGTCTTGCGAAAAGAGTTATCAGTAATCACGTACGTGCACCTTCTCTGTATTCTCGACAGTTTTTTTAAAAAATCAAGTCGCCTTGGAGCCAGCCCCGAGTTCGTAGATGCCGTAGACTTCGCACATGGTGTGCCGGTTATATACATGTAATGCGGAAAAGCATCACAAATTCGCTGCGTATTCACGTATTCCATGGTGCGTTCCGGCTAGTTTCGCTATAGTCCGGCACATGTAGTGGTTCAAGCTCGTAGCATGCTAGAGCGAAAAAGAACAAAAAAGTTAATGATATTCGTGTTAAACGCAGCGTGCGGTCGTTATCGATTGCTCCTGCTCGATTAGGATTAGCACTTAAGCGCTCATAATTGAACTGCTACCACTAAATGGCGCAGATACTTGAACAACGATTATTCTTACACGTGCGCCTTGCCGTGTATAGGAATATGATATGTATATGCTTTGTTTAAATACTCAAAAGGTTGCAAGACTAGATATTTTATAATTCTTTTTTTTACGTTACTATGATTACACCAGGGATTGAAAACGGTAAAAAAGTTGGTTATTTGTCTATATTTATTTGTTTAATACATACTGAAATATATAATAAAAATATATAATATTATATACATTATATAATATATTATATACATTATATAATATTATATAATAACTGAAATAAAAAGTTATTTCAAATAAATAATGTTATATTATATATATACATGGTACATATAGCTTTTTGATATTATTATAATTATAATGATATTATTAATATTACATTATTTACAGTATTTAAAATACTAACACATAAATATTAAATTAATACTTTTATTTGAAATATATTCTTTCTTTTTTATAACAAAAAGACTTTCTTGTTGTATACTGTGTTTGACATAGTATAATATAATTCAAGATATTTATCATTGCGATTTTACAAGAATAAATGCATATACACGATACGCATGGTATACCGGAATAATCGTTGATAAAATTGTTTCCATCTTCAATCCCTGGATTATGCCTATATTTACTACGGAAACTAGTTAATATTTACTTAAGAGATTTGTCAGATTATTTTTTATTATTTATATTTATTTGACAATTATATACATAGGTCGTAAGTAAAGGTGCCTGAAAATTTACGTGAAGATTGTTACATAAGACACGAAACACACATATACACACTTATACATGATAGAATATACGTATATAACTATCCGCTACTGTGATTATTGATCGCATAATTATTAATCGATTTTTACGTTCTTGTTTTTTTTTTAATCTCGTTTGAACGCACCACTCTGAGTTGTACTTGATACTGAGTTGATGTTTAGCTCGTTCTTCACTGCATTATAGAGTTAACGGTGTAAACTGTAAACGGTAGATGAGGATTTCTCTTGGAAAGATAAATCTCGCGCTGTTCTTTACACCTACGTGAATCTAGCAATCTCAACTTTCGCACATCTTACAATAATGATCACGTGACTCTGTAATAACGTGAACACAGTCTAGACAAACTCGGACCGAATCCCTCCAATTATTTGCTCACAGTCTGTTCCGAATACCAGGGTCAGACATTCTGTCTTTCTTGCATCCGTCATTAACTTTGCAAATGGAAATTAATATATTGTACGTACGTCTTAATAACGGAATATATACGTATTACTGTTTCTTGTTCGCGAAGCAAAGTTGATACGAACGCGTAGAAATTAGAAACGATTAACGAATTAACAATGATTTTTTACAGGGGAAGCTCGCGCAGTACTGTAGAATTTCTAATTGCCAATTTTTATATTCCTAATCGGGATAATTAGATGTCATATCATGCTTCTCTAAAACTGTTTTCTAAAATCTAATGTACATTGTTTACTTTTTATATCTTGCTTTTTATCACTTTTTACTTTTTGTCTTTTTGCCTCTTATCCTGTTTCTTTGTTTCTTGTCCGAGTTAAAAATTGATCAGAAGAAAGAAGAAACTTGATTCTTGATAAAACGGCCATAAAGAGGGAAAAAAGTAAGAAAGTCACAAAGATGTAAAAAACAAGAAACTGAAAGCCAAAAGCACATTGTAGATCAAGTTTTATGCAGTCCGTGAATATCGTTCGTGCGGTAATAATGTTAAATTAATTAGAATTGTTCCTATTTAAATTCGTGCAGAAATCAATCAACGCGCGTTTATGACCCACTAACACTTAGTTTCGCCATCGTTTCTCGTGTAAAGCATGTAAAGCTCGTCACTTGCTCAATTTTTAGCGTCACTGTAGAACGAAAGGTGGAATCTCTATTAAAAACAAAATTTTTAATCTACGTATTTTTAATCGTTTGGTGCGACTCGAGCAACGATAATTTTATGTAAATTAATCGATCGTAGCTTTCACCTTTGACACTAGTAATCGATTGACATTGTACAACAGTAAAGGCGGATCTCTCAGCGAACGGTAGTTCGATAGTTCGAGATTACGCGGTATTGCGAGGCAAAGGTAGCTTAAACGAAGTACTTGGAGAGAAAGAAGTATATAAAAAAAATATATATTATATATATATATGCATATATATATGTATAATATATTTATAATATATATATGCAAACGTTAATATTTTTGTATGAATATAAGATACGTAGACATGCGAGTACTGAACCTTAGAGAGCGAATAGATAAAGAAACGGAAGATAAAATGCGATAAGGGTGAAAAGCGAGAGATTTCCCGGAATCCATCCGTCCGCATTGATTATAGGTCAGTACTGGACTATACTGTGCTGCTATTAGTTATGTTTAAATTAACTTATAGTGCCGAGACATCGATGGAATTTTATGTAAAAAAAAAAAAAAAGAAAAATACACGGAGAGAATGCGGGTGAGAGGGAGAGAGAGAGAAGAGGAGTGAGTGTGCGTATGCTCAAGTGCATGCTCTGGGATCAAACGGCAAGACGCTGCAAATTGTTTTTGTTGTCTCGTTGTGAAAGCTCGTTTTTTTTTTATTTTTACAAAAGCTACCTTGCTACGAACGTTCTTGGGCGTTCTTTAACGCTTTTTATTCCGGTTTGGGATCGTGGATTAACAGATTGATCGTTATAAGAAAACGGGGTATTTTGCTTCACATCATTTATACATTGTCAAAAATTTGTATACTTGCACACACTTTGCGACAGATGATAAATGACATGCAGCAGACGTTTTTAGGATGAAATACACGAAATATTAATATTATTTGGTAAAGTTGTGACCGCGCGAACGACGTGGTGACGGGTTTATCTTATAACTAAAGCTTGTTAACTTACCTCATCGGAATTATTTGCCGTCCATCACAAGAGATATTACAGGATAGCCTCACAGAGCGAACTGCTTGCCGATATCTCGGAGTTCTTGCCGTCTTGCCGTTAAGCCCATACGTCAAACGGAGAAAAGAAAGTACACGCGCGCTTGTGGAGTCGCATAATCTTTTCTTTTTAATGCGAGGACGTACAACACGAGTCAGTGAGTGAAGGAAAAGCTCGGCAAAGCGGCGCATTAAGGGTACGAAGCTTGAACAACGTGATTTGAACATGATGAATTGAAATTATCGATATTGCTGATTTTCACGATAGTCGTTTCCTCGAGCTGAAACAACGTCGACTTATTTTGCGACGTTGTTCCTGGTTCATCAGTAGCGGTAATAATAGAGACTCGTGAAACAGACAGGTGCAGTTTGGTACCCTTAATGCCAATTTACTTGATATACTCCTCGTTGTAAGCCGAACGTATCGCTGAATGATAACATAATTAATATATGCCTATAAGCCAGGCGAGATCGAGACAATAAATGTAATCCTGTTACACTGAGATTATTGCGTTTTTCTTTTTTATTTACGATTAAATCCGAGGGGTGCTGGCTATCATCGTATTTATATATAACTATCCGTCTCCGTGTATTTGCACTTGTGCTAATCACACAACACACATCACTTGTGTTTCACTCGTCGCTTTGTTCGTACCATCCGTCCGATTAGCGCGATCAGTATCTAATCTTAAATGAAAAATCGTTGATTTTAAGCCAACTCTTGAATCATTGATACTTGGACACTGATCACCGCTAAGTCGGACGTTGCACCACTATCGCTGCGGCTGTGGAACACATTGTCATGATCGATGTTGCACTCTCGTTGAACGGTTCTCGAGTGTTTTCTCGTATTCACTGTGTATGAAATACGTATAAAATCGGACTAGAGCAGAACAGATAGCTGTATATAGTACTAGCCTGTACTGACCTGTAGCACATGGATGCGTCAGCGCAAAGCGTATCGATGGATTGCGAGACACGAAAAATAAGCGGAGACAAAAATTCCGAAGGGGCGGAAGAGTCTTCCGCTAAAAAAAAAAGGGGGAGGAAAAACATAAGTGTGTGAAGGACGACACGTCGAGTTTCTCTAGATTACCTTTTTTTCACTGTACTACCTGTCGTTTATAATCGGTGAGGTGTGCGTGCGTGGGGGGGCAGGCGACGATAATGAATTTTTCGTTGTGTTTTATTATTATTATCATCATCACATCATCATAATATTATTATCGTTATTATTATTCTTATTGCTGTATTATGTTCAGCTCGACACGGGCTTCACTATCTTACGTAACGTCCATGTGTTGTGGGTCAGAGCACCCTTAAGCAAACAGTACCTCAAGCTCCAACTTTTCTTCCGGTTTCCGACAACGAGACCTCCCCCAGTATCCTGTCCCACGGAGTTTTTCGTTTCACGAGCCCGGCCCCTTCACGACGCACCGCCATCACGTTGCGCTTTTAAAAGCGTTTTATTCACCGGCCAGCGTTTTCGCACATGGGGGTGAAGACGGATTTTAGTTCGCGGGACTCCTCGGTTTCGTCGTGGTTCCTGCGAGTCGCGATTGTACGTTCTCGTGCTCTTCGTTCTACCCTGGAAAGAAATTACTGGGCAGATTCTTGGCATAAGCATTCCTTAACGCGCGGCAACGTGAAGAAAATATTTAGCTGATCATTTACCGCTCGGGCTACGAAAATTGGATTCCTTGACCGAAATTCCGACGCGCGATTACCGAGAGTCCCGCGAATCACGCTGGTGAAAGACGCTGCGCACGGAAAAACTTGGGCAAGGTTGATGGGCTTGCCTGATCGTTTACGTGTAACCGGCCTTGGTTGATTCGCAGGATCAGACCGAGTCGGCGGCCATCCTGAAGATCAAGGAGAGCATGCAGGAAGAGGCGAAGAGGTTTGAGAAGGACTCAGACCATCCCGATTATTTCATACAATAACTCTTCACGAGTCGTTGGACCCCGAGACCAAATTAACAATATAAGAGATAAACGCAATCGATTTCCTTTCTTCCTTTAGTCCGAGAAGTATTTCCATCCTCTCCTCCTCGCCCCTCCTCCCGTCTTCTCTTTGTCCCTTTGCCGTTGAAACCACTCTCCTGCCTCGTACGTTTCCTATTCATCCCTTTCTCGGATGAAACCTTTGCTGCACCTCACCACGTATAAGATCTTCCTCTCCTCTCTTCTTTCCGAGCCGTCGAACGGCGTAGATCGATCTCCGTGAGGAAGGGCGCAAGAGACGACCCCTCTTACGCGCATTGGCGACCCATCCTTTTTGTCGCATGCTGCTGCAAGGAGGACCATGAAGTCAGGATGGGAGAGACCTTCGAGACAGAGACAGAGAGAAAGAGAGCATCGATTTCGCACGACTCTCACGTCGACCGACGTTCTCGCACAGCGATGTTGTACAGTATCGAACATTGATGGTGTTGTTATCCTTGAGGTGGATACGTCATTCTGAGCGAACGAGTAACGCGGTCGAGCTTACTTAAAATTTCTCGCAACATGCGGAAATTTCCAGTCGAAGCAAATGTTATCGGGTATTCGAGTAACGATCGTTTTCTTTTTTTATCCGCATTCCCTACGAAGTAAATGTTTCTTGATCAAACTTTATCTGGTTAAAACTCGCATTTACTGTACGTTCGTTACTCGTTTGCTTAACATACGTTCATTCTTAGGATGTAACCACGAACATTGTTCCAGTATCTTACTTAGTACATGATGAAAAGAGAGAGAGAGAAAGAGAAAGAAAGTGTGCGTGTGTGTGATAGTATTATATTAGTGTAAACGTTAAACTTCTGAAATTTTTACGATCAGAATCACGGTCGTTTTCAGGATGAGCCCGTGAAATTTTCTAAATGATCTCGACCGCAGTTCATCCGTTCTCTGTACAACAATCTCTATCGAGATCTTTATTATACAGCCAAGTTCGTACAATCGAGGATTGATCGTCCAAGTTAATTATGATTAACTCTTTGTCTGTAGCTTTATTCGATTATGATTTGGGAAGAACTGGACACTAGCCTGTGTGATCATAGCTAATAAAACTAAAAAATATATCGTTAATTGAAATCTAGTTCGAGAATTCGAATCAGATCGTTGATCATCGTTATAGAGCCCAAGGATAAGGTCGATAGCGTGTGATGTGGACCACGAGAATCGACCGAAAAAGAAAGAGAAAAGAAGAACGTTTCGTTATATAGCTACATGGATACGTAAAGTCGCCACAGGCGCAATAAGACGTTTACGAGCACAAAGATGAAAGTTGCGTCGCCCGAACGTGGGAGATCTTTGAAATTTCATCACGATCGAGGACCAAATTTACTTCTATCGTACGATAAATATGCAATTATTTCACGAACCAAAGCAAGCTTACGATGGAAAGAGGAAGTGCTTAATTTACATGTGGCCGGTTACAAAGTATCTTGCTAGGACTTATACTTTTCCGCGATTACGTTCTGTGATGATTATTTATGACATCGCACAGTTTAATTTGTGCTTTTTTATAAAATAAATTTGAATATTTGAAATTGTCTTATGAATTCTCTTTCTTTACTGATAGATTAACGTACTATAATTAATTATGATATATATTTCAATTTTAATTTAACAGCTTAATCTTTATTTTCACAGATCGTAAAAGATGATATAATAATGTATGATATAATATTTTCATAATATATTGAATAAATATTTTTTATTTTTGACTGTAAGTAACACTTTTCTTGTTTAGTTGATGTATTTATGTGTGTAACAGTCTTCTAATTTATTATTAAATATTATCTTGTAATTATTAAGTATACTTATGATAATCTTTCACGAGTAGTACAATTGACTTGAACGCAATCCTTGCATGATATTATATAATTTATATTGAATAATATTCATGCATGTATAGATGGTGTTTTTGAATCTTACCGACACCAAATAATTACGATTTGTAAGAAACATGCCTATCTAAATTAGTAAAAATATTTGTTCTGGGAAAATAATTACGTCTGAGCGATTGTGCTTTGTGGCCGGTAATGAATGATTGTTAGGACGTCCATTGTAACAATTTTAATAGACAATGATTGGATCGAGCGCGACATTTTTGTACAATTCCAATTTGTACGTGAGAATGATATGCCGTACACGAGAGAAATTTCTTTTAGATTTATATACGATGCGTTTTCTACTTAAAGCTAGCATACTCGTTTTGCTATGATAATGTTCTATTGATTAAAATATATGTAGCACTGAAAAGATCGTTGGTGGGGTTTCACTGCTGTATCATCGATTGTGTAAACATTTGTTAAGTTCGTTTTCAAACGCATCGTTCTTTTCATAAAATCAAAACGCACCCAGTATATCTTCGATAATTTACAAATTAATTTAGCACGCAGATTATTATTTCTTCTTATTTTCGGAGGAGATATAAGAGGAAAAATGGTAATCTCGATCGCTCTCTCTCTAGTGTTGAATTCAGGATATCTTACATGGTATTTTGTATAAAGCATAGAATATATAAGTTCCATAAGATTTGCTGCGGATCTTCTCTCTGGCCGCTTAATTCATTTAGTCTGTTCTTTCTGGATGCACCTTCTACGCTTTTCCTCTTCCTTTTTTCTCTTTCCAAAGCGTAAACGTATAGTTGCTTCGTTTTAAGTGTAGAAAGCGTAAAAAGAGTTGCAACTGACAAGAACAGATCTAAATGATCCATCGAGATGTATCGCGACGCGGAGGAGGATATTAGTAATTTTATTGTCAAATTACTTTGGTCCAATCGGGTAAGATGATGGCAATGGATCATCGCAATCCCTAGATGGGAGTTGCGCCTTATGTTACATACGTCCTCGTATATGTATATTGCTAAGTTCTTAAATGTATGTATTTGGACTCAATCATTATCTCGACCCTTTTGCATTCCTTATTTAAGAATGTACTTCGATAGCGAGATATGCGAGCGGTGATTGTAAAAAAAGAAAGAAAAGAAAAAACAAGAATTTATCCCCGAGGGAAAGTGCGTTTAACTGTTCCATTATTTTAAGTAAGGGTGAATTATCAAGTCACACAGACGTGTCGGAATTCCTCTTTCGCAACGGTTTTCTCATGGGATCGAATGAAAATTAGGAAGCTGATAGTGATAAGGTTGAAGGCCGAAGTTCGATATAGTGATTGAGTCCCCGTTTATTAGTTTACGTATTCGCGATCGAGAGGAACCGATCCGATATCGATCGCGATCGAAGGGCATGAAGAGAGAAAATAAGAGAAACTTAGGTATTATAAATCGAGTCGTGCGCACAGTTCTTCGCGGATCAGCCGGAGAAATTGGAGCGGGCAGGATTTGGATCGCGCATGGTCGACGATTCGTCGTGAGAGACGACTTGTTCGACGACGGCGCGCCCGCATATTCGGAGCGGCGTCTATCCTCCCATCCACCCCTCGCGTCCGGCCCCTTCTCCCCTTGTAATTAATTTACACACGCGTAATCATTATAACATACGCGTTCACACACGGGCTGTAAAACTCGCGCGGCAAACCTCACGCATTCTACGGTTTCACGCATGATCTATCGATATAATTATAGAAATACCTACTACGAATATAGCATTCAGTAGCATAAATAATAAAGTAATTAAATAAATGTCATCTGTATATCCTACCAAGCCTTGTGTTTTGCGTGCTCTCCCAATCTTGCGTGACGACGGTAGATAATTTATCCAAATGGCGAGTCTTGATGCAGAGATCGAAGTCTCTTTGAAGATTTATAGGTAAGTAAAAACTATATTATATGCAGTTACACGATGAAAATATCAAAGTATAAATTTCATAAGAAATGTATTCCTTTCTACGTTTTGTTGCAAAAATGAGATCTAATAACATTGTGTTTCTCTCTCTCTCTTTCTCTCTCTCTCTCTCTCTCTCTCTCTCTCTCTCTCTCTATTCCAAAATCTATATTTTAAAAAATTATATTTAAAAAATTAATAATATTATATTTAAACTGCTATCTAATTGCCTAGTGGTCATCTACTGTGTTATGAATAGTTATCCAATCAATTTTATTTTCGATCCCATATTAAAAAAAGATTACATAAAATTTCAGCAATTGAATAAAAATGATACGAAGGGAATTGACAGTGAGTTATTGAAAAATGGTAAAAAAAAACAATTTTTTACTATACTGTATGTTCCGTCGATTACTGAAAGATTTTTGAAAAATAACCTGGCATACGTGGATATAAAGAAATTAAATTTTTTTATAAGGGCATAAAAAGATAAATTACTTACTAAATTATCACGATCTATGAAATAAACTGTAAAAATTTCAGTGCATTCTTTTTCAGACGAAAGGTCTGTTAAAAAATAATTAATGAACATCGTAGGTACATTAATAGAAATACAGAGCAAAACTCAGTAATCATGGAACACAGATTAGAATATAACCACGGTTTTAATTAGGAAGAAATAGAAATATTAGATGAAGAAGAAGTTCTCAATAGACGCAATTGATCTCAGAAAAGCCATTTTTATTAAAAAAAACAGAGTAACGGATTAAATATACAAAGTGACACCGATTTATTAGAAATTAGATCCATTTTATCATGATATCCTTTGTATATAAATGTTTCTTCCACACTTTATTTTCTTTTACATTTTTATCTAATTAAATTATATTTTATCTAAATAATTATAATCGAATTGTGCCCCTCATTTCCCTTTTATTGTTTTATGTTTTCATTTTTATTTTGACTTTATTATATTTCGATTATTTTTTATCACTCACTTACATATGAATTCTCAACGTGAATAGATGTTCTTGTTTCTAACTGTTAAGGAGCATCGTCAAATTGTTCTCAAGTAAATTTTGAATTTATTAATTTGACAAGTTTGAAGAAATTAGTTTTGAGCTATTGCTCATTTTTTAATTTTATTATAGTGACTTCCATCATAGTTTGAATATCCAACTAGGCAGACGGAGAGAACAATTTTTAATTAACGATAACTTCTCTTTTATTGAAAATTATTTTATTGTAATTTGACACATTAATTCATCCATAATTTCTGTAATCGCAATTTACATTTGAAGAAGACATAATTTGATATCGAAACGTATTTTTACTTCGATTGAATAATATAATTTTTATACGCACATAAAACAACTTGTGACGGCTCGCATAGGCTGATCTTTTTCCTTTCTATATTGTTACAATATTAAATAATATATAAATATATAATTACAATGAATGTAATTTTGTTGAATAAAAATATTACAGTTGAATATATTATTATACCCGTATAATATGTCGCTATTATTCTGTGTGGAACAATAAAACTTTTTTATAACTTATAATATCACAGTATTTTATTCGCGTTTTAGACTCGTATAATCTAGAGAGGGGCGAAACACTCAACAAAGTTTGTTGCAATTTCTGCAGTTGTTTTCTGCTGCTGAAACATTGTCGTGAGTAAATAGTTTTCGAGAACTGTTTAGTGCAATTACAGACATTTATTGTACTCTCCAATATATTTAATACAAACGTATTAGAATGTACAGTGTTTCTTAAAAGAACGGTTGTCAAATGCTGCCTGTCATTAATACTAGGGTTATATTTTATACGGAACCTATATTTATTGTAAGTGCCCTGTCACCTATGATGGAAACTCGCGTGATCGCTAGTACAACTGTACCCCTCGGGTGAGGGGAAAAGGACGAGTGCGGAGCGGTGTATCGGAAATATTAATTTATTTATAACCGATACGTATTGCGGGAATGAAAACGCTTTCCAAGAGAATCTTCCTCGAGAAATTCAGATAACACTGTAGTGCCAAGAAGTCAGTCTCTTTATAAAGTATGGAACCCAGCGTGGAACATTATTACGATATCAGTAAAAGGTATCTGACATTAATCGGTCAGTGGCCTTATCAGAAACTGAAAGAGAGTTTACTTTTCTTGAGCTTTATTCTTATTTGTGATGTCACTATCTTGATTACACAGGTATAACGTTAACTGTCGTTGATCTTTTTTTTTTTTTAAATAGTAGAGATTTCGCACCCAGTCAAATAGTTTGTTTGTAATTAAATTTTCAGATGGCAAGATTTTTCGTATGCGAGAACATGCAGTGTATCTTTGAAACTTTACCTTCACACTTGCTGGCAGCGATTATTCCAGTGAAAATTTTCACGTATCGATTTAATAGTCAGAAAGTACGTTTTATTAATACATATGGTATCGATCGACATTCTAATCCGGAATTAATCCATATAGTTTCAATTCAGTTTCTTTGTAAAAGTTTAGATCTTGTTGATGTTGTAACCATTGAAGATATTACATCCGTATGTCGAATATATCATGTTTCTAGATTAAAGATCTCACAGATCGCTTATCTGTAGATTGGAATATACTCGAGACTAAAACAGAACGTGATATTATGAAAAGATATGCCGAAAATGGCAGATGGTACGTGTTAATATATAGCAGTGAGTAAATCTCTTGATTTTAGCTGAAACTAAAAGAATTTATTATAAGATGATTGTACCATTTGTACCGTTAGAGGAGATTGTTAATAATAGGACTCAATTATCGGACGAAATTACAAAATTTTACATATTAAGTTTTTAGTGATATAATATATGTAACGACTAAATAAATATGAAGATGTAATAAAACGAATTTATTTAAAAACTTATATCATTAAAAACTTAACGTTGAAAATTTTTGTTATTTCGTCTATAATAATTGGATCATATCCTACTAAAACTAGTACATTTATTATATAATAGAAAAAAATATGTGAATTAAAAAGGGAAAAATTTTGGAGAAAAAAATTGATGCACTATAAGAAGAAAATGCGAAACAATTTTATAAATCAAATTTTTATTTAACAAATAAGAGATTTTAATAGACGGATCGATTAATTCTGTTTTTATTATAGCATATGTTTATGTATCTACCGTTTCATTTACAACAACCTCTCTTGTGCCACGCGTGTTGGATGCAGTATTTCCATTGAATACTTCTCGTCCTGTAATGATGCCATATCCAGCGTACTATTTCGTTGACGAAAATCGATATTTTTACTACATTTTTCTCCACATGATGATTTGCTCTACTGTGTGTTTAACTGGATTAATCGCACACGATTGCATGTTTTTTACTTATATCGAACACATTTGCGGCCTTTTCGCCATCGTTAGGTAACAATTATTTATACAGAAAGCAAAATCTTTTTATAGCCAGAAGAAGAATAATATTTCACCAAAAAATAAATATAACGGAATAATAGTTTTAGCTTATGTACGTTCACTTGGAAGAGACTGAAATTAATTCTCAGAAACTCATAACAATGTTATGTTGCGTAAATACTTGCAGATATAGATTTGAGCACGTATCACATGAACGTAATATGGAAAAGAGTATGATTGATTGTCCGGGATACATGTATTACGAAAACGTTGTGATTTCGATTCACGTTCATCGGAAGGCCTTGCAGTGAGTGCGTAATAATGTCGTAGCACATTTTTCTTTCATTAATTCCGATGCTATTAGAATAATTTTTGATGAACTATAATAAGCGGTATTTTTATTTAACTTCTATTTAAATGTTTTAGTTGTCATCAATATCGTATATTTTCAGATTTGCTAAACTTCTCGAAGATACTTTCTCGATATCGTTTGCTGTGCAAATCCTGCTAGTTACAATCTGCTTGAGCATTACCTTGGTACAAGTGAGTTACAAACAGATGTGAATATAAGAATTCCGTAAAACACATAACGCAGAACTAAAACAGGATCTTATGTACCTTCCTCGCGTTCAAGCTCTCATCTCAACTGCACGATTCAGCAGAAGCGATGAGATACCTTGTCTTCATGACGGCTCAATTGTTTCACTTGTTCTGCTTTAGCTTCCAAGGACAAAAACTGATAAATCATAGTCTTGAAACTTGCAGCAACATGTAAGAAATTTAAATTGAAAGTTAATTAGCTAAATATATAATTAATAATAGTATGCATATAAAAAAAATTAGTCCGTTATAAAAGTATTTTCTATAGAATTATACTTACAAGAATTTAATTTCTCAGATCGACTTATTATTTATAACATATACTTTATGTATATACTGTGATTTTGTGTAGATATCATAGTTCATGGTATAAAATACCTGTGAGAGAACAGAGATTGCTCTTGTTTGTCATGAGAAAAAGCATTGAAGCTTGTGCCTTGACCGCCGGCAAAATATATGTGTTTTCGCTAGAAAATTTTACAACGGTAAAGCAATGAAAAATATTACTAAAATACATAGATTTAAAAAGACATATAAAATCTTTAAATGTTCTCATTAGATCGTTCAAAGCTCGATGTCGTACTTTACATTGTTGTCATCCTTTAACATGTCATAATCGATACCTGACGATTAAACCGGCATGCAGTGAGATATCTATGAAAAAAGTTACGCAGAAGTATAATATTATAAATTATATATTGAATAAAGTAATATATATATTTGCTATTATTTAGTGAATTTAAATTATTAAAATTTCATTTTGTTATTGATATTATTGACCAAACAGATTTCCGTTTCGGTTTTCATTTTATACAACTCTAATATACTTACATATAGTTCTGTATAAGAAAAAGTAAAAAGGAATAGCATATCGCCATTTGCTTATTATTTTCGTAAGAGGATAGAGCGTGAATATTGCACGTCGGAAAGACGCTCATCGATATTGCTCATAGCAATATTGAATGTAGCGATTAAGCAACGATCTACAAGACACATGACAGCTTTTATCTTGCAGCTAAATATGCAGATATACATCGTAAAGTCTCACAGAGGAACTCCTATTTCCTTCATGGACATCCAGATCGATATGTTCCTGAAAAAAAAATGGTCTCTCTTATTGATAGGAAACCGTTTGCGTCCTTTTTACGTGACATGGCATAGAAGATATTTGTATTAAAGGTTTTTGCGTAGTATATTCTCTCTTCATGCGTCTGATAAAATATTAATTCGTTTCTCATAATAAGACGAGAAATTCAGTCGACTGCGTGCCAAAATTGTCAAATTGATAGATAATTCAACTCGTGCTATTATTGCGGTAGTTTCGTAGAGTAGCGTTTCAGGACCGAAAAATTGTTCAGCGTGCGAATTGAAAGACTACATACGTAATATATAAATTCACATCTAAGGAACTATAACAGCACTTAAGATCTAGCTCTAACGTTAAAGGCAATTTCTCATTAGATAAAATATAATGTAATATTCGTGGAGAGGTCTGTCTACTTCCATTGTTACGGTCCGGGAACTGTATTATCAGATTATGTATATCCATATCGATTTTAATGTAAATGTTTTCAACGTTACGAACTGATGCCACTATTTACGGAATTAGGTGTAATATGAAAACATGTATATAACTTGAAACAATTTCAAGTATTAGAGCAAATACCATTTTGTATACTGTTCTAATGTATTTTTATATAGAAATATAATTTAAAGAGAAGAACTTACTTATCACCAACGTTCGTCTCGTAGAGATACCGGACATAACAATGTACAGATTATTACTATCTATCTATAGCAGTTATATATCTGGAAACGAACTATACGTAATCACATCTTGTCAGAGGAACTTTGTCAGAGGATCTATGACAGAGGAACTTTCATTATTCCCTTGAATATTCTAATCGATATTTTCCACACGGGAGAAAAATGTCTCATCCGTTAACAAGCTTCCTGTCACGTTCGCTTTTATTAGGCGTGACATGTAAAATTGCTATCGGAGGTTTCCATCACATGCGGTATTTTTCTCTATTACAGCTGTTAAAATATTAATTCGTTCCTCTCACAACGAAAGTAAGACGAGAAGTTTAGTAGATTGCGTGTTGCCAAAGGTAAAACATTGCTTTGAAAATTATGGCATTCGTGTGGAATGATTACTACAGTCTTACAAAAAGGTTGTTGTCATTTGCCGGCCAGTGGCCATATCAAGAAAAACGAACGAGACTTTTGCGAGTGAGCTCGGTGACTCTGACCATTTCTTCGCTGATTGTTCTACAGGTTCCTCATAGTATTTTTACTATTTGCTATACTAGATTTAAATCTGATGGTCAATAGGTTGCGTAAAAAAATTAATTAAAATACGCATTGTGTGTATGTAACCTACTTATATATCTATTACGCTCGTTTTATAAACGATATATAATTTGTCAAAATTCATAGTGTTTCTTTTTATTTTTTAACGAAATGTGTAAAAAAAAAATGAATATTAAAATGCACTTGTACTCATAATAATAAATAAAAACAAGGGTATGTTCATCACGTGGATTCGCAGTAGCATTGCAACCAACCTACCTCATAATCGTACAAATATGGCTACTATCGAAGTGCTCGGCTGGCACTACATACGATTCTATATATCGAATATAAATGTGAATTGTAAACGTGTGCATTAAAATGTGCATGTGGCGATTTATCCCTTATTCTTTCAAAATAAATTAGATAAATATCAAATGTAAATAAACTTCAAATTTGTCGCTTAATGGTGACGCAGGATGCATTTCTGATTGATTGTCTGGAGCTATTATATGCGCGTGAACATACCGTTGTGTTTATATCGTGCGTGTATCATAATACACGATATATAAAGTTCAAAATAGAATCTTATTCTGCGAAACTATACCATATAAATCGTTTAAAGTGAGTTTTAATAAGAAAACTTCTAGGTGGCTCAAATCTTTCGTTGCGACGGAAATGCTCAATGTATTCTATTGACTATATCGCCGCTTATGGTGATGCTTATAATTCTAGTGAAATTATATACATGTCAGTTTAACAGTAGCAAAGTACGCCAATACTAAAATTTATACTATATATTTGATAGGAAATTCAAATTTTTGTTATCCTTTGTAATCGCGGTCGTTTACTTTTACGGTCGTTGGACAATCCGATAAGATTTAACATTCATCGAGGATAACTTTTAGATCAAAAGTCTTGCTGATCAACTGTGTGACGATTGGAAGAAATTGAATGGTGCGGAAGAATACGAAATTATGAAAAAGTATGCTACAAACACAAAATTGATGTCATTGGCATATTTTTGTAAGGATAAACCGTTTTATATAATTTTTATTTTAATAAATTACGGACTATTATTTCATTTTGTTGCAGTAGGCTTTATTATGGGCTGTATTGTATTCATGCTAATTTTTTCCATCATGCCCAAATTACTGAACATCATGTTACCCCTCAACGAATCCCGGCCTGTAATTATACCCTTTGACGCTCATTATTTCGTGGATAAAGATAAATATTATTTCTACATTATGTTTCATAATATTCCGTGCAGTCTTTTAGTTATAACATCAGTTGCACACGATTGCACGTTTTTTGTTTTCATTGAACATGCCTGCAGCCTCTTTGCTATTGTTGGGTAAGAAAAACTAATTTTTTTAAGTTATTTCAATTATAAATAATTTACAGGACGAAATTACCGTTTAAATATTCGCAGATTTCGTCTCGAGACTCTATCACGAAATGATCGTATAAACGATGTAAATAAGCGTTCGGATTATCGGAAGATCTACACTCGAAAAATCGCTATCTCCGTTGATGTACACTGGCGAGCATTACGGTAAATGCGTAATATTGTATTAGATAGAACGTGTACTCAACATATAAAAAAATATAATGAAATATACCAATATAAATAACACAAAGTTTTTTTTCATTGGATACAGATTCGCGGAGAGACTTGAAGATATATTTTGCATTGGCTTTGCAGTACAAATGCTGATAACTGTTATAACAATGAGCGTTACACTGCTACAAGTACGTATTTTTATTTGTATTTTTCGTGGAACGTTACTTATCATTCGCGTTGCATTACTTATATGCATGGTTATGTTATACGGTTTACTGCATTATAGGCAACATTTTTATTTATTTTTTTATTTTTTGACATGTAATTCTGATCAGCTTTTCCCATAGATTATGAAACTGTATTTAGAAAAGCTTAAGAATATGTCACAGACAGTTTGAGAAAAATCCGAAAAAAATTAAAAAATTATGTTTTTTCGTCATTTTAAAAAATACTTGAAATAATGGATCTTCATAGAAATTCGGGTATTATCGAAAATCACCTACCGCATACCATGAAACAAAAAAAATCCATTTCCAATTTCTATCACTATTAAATCGAGAGATTGAAGTATTCTATATAATTTGTCACGTTTAAGATCGTCTTGAACTTTGGCGAAATTACTGAAATATTGAAGTACTTGATGTATGCCTTTGGTGAAGTATTTCACACATTCTGCTGCAGTGTGCAAAGTCAGCGACTGATTAATCACGGCGTGCAATTGCGCGACAAAATGTAAGATTGTAACCATTTACATTTGGTGAAATAATAAATTTATTGACGACTGAGATGTAAAATTATTGCAGATACAATTCCTTCTGGTACGAAATACCTGTAGAATCACAAAGACTACTTCTACACGTAATGCGAAGGTCCATGGAACCCTGTTCTGTAAGTGCTGGCAAGATTTATGTCTTCTCCTTGAAAAGCTTTACCACGGTAACGATTATTTATGAACCTTATGTCGTTACATGTTTAATTTTGTAACCTCTCTTAAGAATATACTGACTCTTATCTTAAAGGTTATGCAGTCTTCAGTGTCGTATTTTACAGTACTTGCGTCCTTGCAATGAGCAAAATAGTCAATAATGATTTGGATAGTATGCTACCATATTATAGTAATAAAAATTGTGCAGTGGAAAAATAATACTTACACTAACTTATTAATTATAAATAGGTTATTAATAAAATGAAAATACTGTTATTAAATATATTTTTTAATGTTATTGTTTCGCAAAAGTCACAAGTTATAAGAAAAAATAAATTGGAATGGAAAATAAAGAATAGGTAAGAAAAGTGTTTATTAATTTGTTCAGGTTTAAAAGGGAGTTCTTATGCAAGGTAACAGTACTTAGAAGATCTAATTTTGAAATAAAATTTCTGATAATCCCATATTCTAAGCAAAAATTTTTACAGAAAGAGTATTCCTCTTTCGATATAGTGGATTATTTTTCAAAAATGTAATGGATATTATTCTAACTGCTCTCCTCTTGCATTAAGAAGAACATATTTGCTCAAAATAAAGTACCTTCATAAAAGAAACTCATATTAGGAACAATGAGATTAGTATTGCAAATGTAAGAAAAAATTACTCTAACAATTGTAGAAATATTGTGCTTAAAATATTTTCCGCTTAATTTCGGAGAATTTCTCTTGCGGGCGTATATAAGAATAAAACCTTTCAAGATTTAGCGGATTCCACCAATATAAAAATTATTTTTTTTAGTTAGGTTTATAATGATAGACTAGATTTTATTTGTATCTAAAGTCTATAATACGTAGCAAGGTCGATAGTGCAAGTTGTAAAATCAACTGATTTGTTAAATGTCAAGCAAAAATGACGTGTGGTCGGTACTGATCACTGGAGAGTATCTCGCTCGAAATGATCACTTGAATTTAAATTATTATTATAAAAATCAGTAGATCTGTCTCTTCATTTTATAGTCTGTGAAGTTGATTATTAAATCATGTATGTGCTTTGATTATATAATAATAGTTTCAGCGCCAGATTAGGGAACTTTTAGGCCTGAAGCGCTAAGAATTTTCCGACCTCTTAAGATAAAGTAAAAGTTACTAAAATCTAAACATTTATATATTTCTTTGTGTTTGTTGACATAAAACATATTAATTAACATAAATAAATTTGGTCTGTACATTTCGGGTCGATTTCGTTAGCACGCAAAAGCGTTGCGATATAGGGCACATTACGTGCACGCGTGAGGAAAATATTATTAAACTTATAGAATAGCTTACTTATTATTAAAATGTACTGTTAAATGTGTTTTAAATGTATAAATAAATAGGGTAATATTTTTCGCAATATAAATAAATTATTTATAGATTTTTAATACGTTATTCATAGATTTTAATGATTTTAGTGTCATTCAACATTATTAAGATCCAATATGTTACTAGCATCAAAATTGTTAAATTGATAGATAATTTAACTCGTGAAATTATTGCGGTAGTTTCGTAAAGTAACGTTTCAAGACCGAAAAATTTTTCATCATACGAATTGAAAGATTACATACGTAACATATAAATTCACACCTAAGGAACTATAATAGCATTTAAGTTAATATAGCTCTAACGTTAAAGGCAATTTCTCATTGGATAAAATATAATGTTATATTCGTGGAGAGATCTGTCTACTTTCATTGTTACGGTCCGGGAACTTTATTATCAGATTATGTATACCCATATCGATTTTAGTGCCAATGTATTCAGCGTTACGAACTGATGCCACTATTTACGGAATTAGGTGTAATATGAAGACATGTATATAACTTGAAACAATTTCAAGTATTAGAGTAAATACCATTTTGTATACTGTTCTAATGTATTTTTATATAGAAATATAATTTAAAAAGAAGAGAACTTACCACCAACGTTCGTCTCATAGCAATACCGGACACAGTATAACGATGTACAGATTACTATCTACCTA
This sequence comes from Cyphomyrmex costatus, assembly GCF_001594065.2. NCBI lineage: Eukaryota > Metazoa > Arthropoda > Insecta > Hymenoptera > Formicidae > Cyphomyrmex > Cyphomyrmex costatus. The sequence continues at coordinate 489,325 of NW_017275998.1, forward strand.
TAGCAGTTATATATCTGGAAACGAACTATACGTAATCACATCTTGTCAGAGGAACTTTGTCAGAGGATCTTTGACAGAGGAACTTTTATTATTCCCTTGAATATTCCGATCGATATTTTCCACAAGGGAGAAAAATGTCTCCTCCGTTAACAAGCTTCCTGTCACGTTCGCTTTTATTGGGCGTGACATGTAAAATTGCTATCGGAGGTTTCCATCATATGCGGTATTTTTCTCTATTACAGCTGTTAAAATATTAATTCGTTCCTCTCACAACGAAAATAAGACGAGAAATTTAGTAGATTGCGTGTTGCCAAAGGTAAAACATTGCTTTGAAAATTATGGGATTCGTGTGGAATGATTACTACAGTATTACAAAAAGGATGCTGTCATTTATTGGCCAGTGGCCTTATCAGGAAAAACGAACGAGATTTTTTCGAGTGAGCTCGATAACTCTGGCCATTTCTTCGCTGACTGTTCTACAGGTTCCTCATAGTATTTTTACTATTTGCTATACTAGATTTAAATCTGATGGTCAATAAGTTGCATAAAAAAATTAATTAAAATACTCATTGTGTGTATAACTTACTTATATCTGTTACGCTCGTTTTATAAACGATATATAATCTGTTAAAGTTCACAGTGTACACTTCTTTTTATTTTTTAACGAAATGTGTAAAAAAAAATAAATATTAAAATGCACTTGTACTCATAATAATAAATAAAAACAAGGATATGTTCATTCCGTGGATTCGCAGTAGCATTGCAACCAACTTGCCACACAATCGTACAAATTTGGCTACTTTAGAAGTGCTCGGCTGGCACAACATACAATTCTATATATCGAATATAAATGTGAATTGTAAACGTGTGCATTAAAATGTGCATGTGGCGATTTATCCCTTATTCTTTAAAAATAAATTAAATAAGTATCTGTAAGTAAACTTCAAATTTGTCATTTAATGGTGACGCAGGATGCATTTCTGATTGGTTGTCTGGAGCTATCATATGCGCGTGAACATACCGTTGTGTTTATATTGTGCGTGTAACATAGTACACGATACATAAAGTTAAAAATAAAATTTTATTCAGCGAAACTATACCATATAAATCGTTTAAAGTGAGTTTTAATAAGAATAAATAGTTTCATTTGGTTAAGAAATTAGAAATTTGTGATTTTTACAACCACATCGGTATCTTTCGATCCTTGTTTTTAAGATTCATCTTGTGATTTGTGAGGTATGTCACATGAAATAAATAATGAATTTTTATTATTTTTAAGATTAATTTGTACAAAATGTTTTTCAACGGAATACTTCGTTACACCCAATCTGCCAATTCGATGTGACATGTCTCACAAAATATCGTTTTATTATAATTATTATGAAATTGTACTGAAGATGACTCAATAAGAGTCGAAACGTAAAATATATTTTTTAATCACGATTGAATAATAGTACATTGTGTAATGCGTGGGGGCTAATGTTTATGGCGCGATGGGCACGAACTGTTACGAGCGCAGAACGCCGTAACTTGTAATAATGAGAAAATGTTCGACGACTGTCTTTTGACCAAGCTTTATTCAACGGTGTTACAAGCAAACTTACAGACTAGCTAGCGAGCTAAGGTTGATGACGAGAGTACGTCTTACGAAATTAGACTAACTCGAGCTGAGTTGGAAGGATCTTTTTAATGACAAAAGAGGTGGAGTCTTCTATCAGCTCCAACCAATAACGTGAGATTTTAAAGTACCAAAAATGTACTTAAAAGGGATAAAGAAAAACTGGAGAAAGTGACGATGACTCAAGAGTCCGTTAAAGATGAGTCATAAAATAAGTTCGTTAGACATATACCCCTTTTTTGCCTATAATTCTAAAAACATCATAAAACTGAATATTCAAAAGAGATTTTCAAAAAAAAAATCCGGAAATATTCAAAAGGGTTAAATTGAAAGGAAAATAAAAGGACAAAAAGAAAAGGAAAGCAATTGGTGAAAGTAATAAAATAATGGCAGGAAACAAGGTTTATTAAAAAGGTTTAGGGAAAAATACGTTAAAACTTTTTATGCATTAAAACGTGAAAACTGTTACGTTGGACACGTAACAGAACGCACGAGCGAAGCAAGTGCGTATTCGCGCCCGTGTCGCGCTATAAACAAATTTGCCTCCACTCGCTACACATAGAATTTTTCATTACAAGTGCTCGTCGTAATGTGCCTATACCGAAACGTTTTTGCGCAAAAGAGTGGGGTTAAAGAAATAACTCAACGACTTGAGGTATTGGCTATTTCCTGCACGCAAAAGCGTTGAGGTATAGGGCACATTACGTGCACGCGTAATGAAAATGATATTTATGAAGTCAGAATTATTCAACAGACAAAATTTACTAAAATTTGCGTACCAATAACAACGCTGCACTCTCATTTGCCCCTGAGGATTGTAATTTTTAATAAGAATACTTCTAGGTGGCCCAAATTTTTCATTGCGATGGAAATGCGCAATGTATCCTATTGGCTATATCGCCGCTTATGGTGACGCTTATAATTCTAGTGAAATTATATACATGCCAGTTTAATAGTAGCAAAGTACGCCAATACCAAAATTTATACTATATATTTGATAGGAAATTCAAATTTTTGTTATCCTTTGTGATCGCGGTCGTTTACTTTTACGGTCGTTGGACAATCCGATAAGATTTAACATTCATCGAGGACACTTTTAGATAAAAAGTCTTGCTGATCAACTGTGTGACGATTGGAAGAAATTGAATAGTGCGGAAGAATACGAAATTATGAAAAAGTATGCTACAAACACAAAATTGATGTCATTGACCTATTTTTGTAAGGATAAACCGTTTTATACAATTTTTATTTTAATAAATTACGGACTATTATTTTATTTTGTTGCAGTATGCATTCTTGTGGGCTGTACTGTGTTCCTCGTAATTTCCTCCTTCATGTCCAAATTACTGAACATTATGTTACCTCTCAACGAATCCCGGCCTGTAACTATGCCCTTTGACGCCCATTATTTCGTGGATAAAGATAAATATTATTTCTACATTATGTTTCATAATATTCCGTGCAGTTGTATAGCTATAGCAACATCAATTGCACACGATTGCACGTTTTTTATTTGCATTGAGCATGCCTGCAGCCTCTTTGCTATTGTTGGGTAAGAAAAACTAATTTTTTTAAGTTATTTCAATTATAAATAATTTACAGGACGAAATTACCGTTTAAATATTCGCAGATTTCGTCTCGAGACTCTATCACGAAATGATCGTATAAACGATGTAAATAAGCGTTCGGATTATCGGAAGATCTACACTCGAAAAATCGCTATCTCCGTTGATGTACACTGGCGAGCATTACGGTAAATGCGTAATATTGTATTAGATAGAACGTGTACTCAACATATAAAAAAATATAATGAAATATACCAATATAAATAACACAAAGTTTTTTTTCATTGGATACAGATTCGCGGAGAGACTTGAAGATATATTTTGCATTGGCTTTGCAGTACAAATGCTGATAACTGTTATAACAATGAGCGTTACACTGCTACAAGTACGTATTTTTATTTGTATTTTTCGTGGGACGTTACTTATCATTCGCGTTGCATTACTTATATGCATGGTTATACGGTTTACTGAATTATAGGCAACAGTTTCATTAATTTTTTTATTTTTTGATATGTAATTCTGATCAGCTTTTCCCATAGATTATGAAACTGTATTTAAAAAAGCTTAAGTATATGTCACAGACAGTTTAAAAAAAATCCGGAAAAAATTAAAAAATTATGTTTTTTCGTCATTTTTGAAAATACTTGAAATAATGGAACTTCATAGAAATTCGGGTATTATCGAAAATCACCTACCACATACCATGAAACAAAAAAATTTATGTACAATTTCTACCACTATTAAATCAAGAGATTGAAGTATTGTATTTATCACGTTTAAGATTGTCTTGCAGTATGGCGAATTTACTATGATATTGAAGTACTTGACGTATGCCTTTGGTGAAATATTTCACACGTTCTGCTTCAGTGTGCGAAGTCAGCGACTGATTAATCACAGCCTGCAATTGCGTGACAAAATGTAAGATTGTAACCATTTACATTTGGTAAAATAATAAATTTATTGACGACTGAGATATAAAATTATTGCAGATACAATTCCTTCTGGTACGAAATACCTGTAGAATCACAAAGACTACTTCTACACGTGATGCGAAGGTCCATGGAACCCTGTTCTATAAGTGCCGGCAAGATTTATGTCTTCTCTTTGAAGAGCTTTACCACGGTAACGATTATTTACGTACCTTATGTCGTTAAATGTTTTATTTTGAAGCCTCCCTTAAGAATATATTGACTCTTATCTTATAGATTATGCAGTCTTCAGTGTCGTATTTTACAGTACTTGCGTCCTTGCAATGAGCAAAATAGTCAATAAAAATTTGGATAGTATAATGCTACCATATTATAGTAATAAAAATTGTGCAATGAAAAAATAGTTCTTACATTAACTTATTAATTATAAATAGGTTATTAATAAAATGAAAATACTGTTATTAAATGTATTTTTTAATGTTATTGTTTCGCAAAAGTCACAATTTATAAGAAAAAATAAATTGGAATGGAAAATAAAGAATAGGTAAGAAAAGTGTTGAAATATTTATTTTTTCAGATTTAAAGGGTAGGTCTTATGCAAGGTAACAGCACTCAAAAAGAATCTAATTTTGAAATAAAATTTCTGATAATCCCATTTTCTAAGCAAAAATTTTTACAGAATGAGTATTCCTCTTTTGATATATAGTGGATTATTTATCAAAAATGTAATGGATATTATTCTAATTGCTCTCCT
>NW_017275998.1:494626-583183 GCF_001594065.2 Cyphomyrmex costatus
GGCTCTCCTTTTCTAGATATTTACCAAATAATTTTTAATTAAATGTAAACATCTATATATATGTTATACAATATCTATGTGCAATGTTGCGCTTAGAGGTAATTAAAATCTTTTTAATTTATAATTAACATCTTTTATCTAGATGTAGATAAGATAAATGTCACAAAAAAGTATTTTAGATAAGGTAAAGATTAATAATTTTACATTAATCTAGATAAAAGATGAAATAAAAAAAATTTTTATCTACGTAATTTTTAAGATGGTTTTGTTTTTGTGTAACTATCAGGTACATTTTTTTGTACTTTGATATATTTTATTGGGACTGTGAAATGATACCCTGATGTCGTTGTTATTAAAACGCTTGACTTGTTCCACATGAGAAGGTATGTAAGGTACGTTAAGCCAAGGTGTCATTTTTTATCAATATTGTTATCTTTTTGATTTACTTGAAATATATGTTTGTCTTTTAGCAGGTGTTTTAATCGCTGGTTAATTGTGTCAAAAATAAAAGGTAGAGGTATTGTCTAGTAAAATGCTGATGATAAAAGTTAGATTTTAATGGTATGAAAATTTGAGTCCGTGAGTAAAAAAGCTCTATCAACCAACGAATAAATTTTACCTTTCTTTTATGAAATAGGATGATTTGAATCAAAGTTTAAAAACCTGCCTGAGAAAGTAGGCTTACGATCAAATACATAACTATTGTCAATTATATTGAAATTGTGGTATCTATAAAAATTCCAATCTTTCACCTCCAATTTCTAGTGTAAATTGTGAAACATATTTATATTTCTATAAATATTTCATAAATATATTTTATAAGTTTTTATTTTTTAAAAATGACAGTTTTTCGAATGTATCATCTGATAAACGATTTCTACGTGGAATTAATATTTGTTGTCCGCAATTAAAAAAAAGTTCTACTAGCGCTTATGATGACAATGACTTGTTATATTTAAAAAAAATCGTTTAATATATCGATATAAATTCAGAATATCTAATTGTTTTGATTTATTTTCTAAATATGACAGTACTTCAATGTTGCTTTGAATGACTGGTGTCGAACTAATCCTAATTTTTTTGTTTATATCACGAAAAAGGTCCTTATCACTTACCTTACAGTTACTGGAGATTGATTATTTACATAGAAATTTCTTACAATACTTTTCTACAATCTTAGATAAATTGAAAAAGATAACATTTTTTTAAAATCTAACATAAGATAAGATAAAGATAGTCTATATTCTTAATAATCTATATAAAGTAAAAATCTATATAAAGTTAAAAATCTATATAAAAAATATTTCTTCATCTAAATGATTATCTAGATAGTTTTATCCAGATAACGGAAAACACTGTCTATATGTCTATATACTGTCTATATACTGTCTATACTGTCTATTATCGATCTTTGCGTACTTCCATTCTCACGTAATGTCGGTAATAAATTAAGTTGATAATCCACCATATAGTATTTTTCCATAAAAATTTTTCCATACACGGAAAAAATTTTATATTAAGTTTTAATACAATTTTAGATTACATTTTACTATGTCTTGTAGTTTCGGATGGACCCTCACAATAATATTCCGACATAACTTTTACTATGGTAATATTAATTTTATCACACATAAATAAAGTAATTTTTATTAAATCCAGTGTTTAAATCATGGAAAGAGACAATTTTTACTATGATACGCAAATAATATTTGCTAAGTTATTTATATATATATTTTATCTTTATAAAATACTAACTTTTATTCAACAAGTGTGATTTTGTAATATTATAAAAATGTGATGTTTCTATGAAAAAGTGTAAATATTACTTCACATTATTGTTTAAAAAAAATGGTTATAGCATTTAAACTTATAATTGCACGATGGTCCGCAGTTTCTACCATATTATAGTAATTTTAAATATAAAATTTTCTCCGTGTAAATAAAACTACACTCGCCAAAGTTTATGCAATAATATCATCGTTCAATGAAAAACTGTTACGGATAGTAGATTATTGACTATTCAATAGGAGTTATAAGATACTTATCGTACTCTCCATTCGTATTCGTACCCTAGTAATTCAGATAGTAGAGAATTTCTCGAAGTCAGCTATCAAACGCTGTCCACTCACGCCTATCATTGGTACTTATGTTATATTTCTGTAAGATGTATACTTATTGTAAGTGCCTGTTGCCTGCGTTATGTAATTGTGGGATCATGGAAAGAACATGAATGTATAGAAGAGCATCTAAAATGTTTATTTATTTATAACCGACACTTATCATAAAAAAAAGAACTCTCAAGAGAAGCCTCGAAATTCATGACACTGTAATCATTTCTTTGGGAAGTATGGAACATAGTAGAGATTACTATTACGATATCAGTAAGTGGTATCTGATGTTAGTCGGCCAGTGGCCTTATCAAAAGTTGAAAGAGAGTTTGTCTTTCTTGATTTTTGTACTCTTTCTCGATGCTTCTGCACTCGTCACACAGGTAACGAAAACATTAATCGATATCTCTATTTCAAGAAAGAAAGAAATTAATGTAACAGGAGTTTTTAATATTTTGCGTCGATTTGAATAATCTCTTTGTCAGTTAAAATTACAAATGAATATAATCGCATTTTTCAGATAGCAAACTTTGTCATATGTGATAGCGCGCAGTGTATTTATGAAACTTTACCACCACATATGCTGACAGTGATGATTCTGGTGAAAATTTTCACGTTTCAGTTTAACAGTCGAAAAGTACGTTCAGTTAATATGAATGGTGTCGATTTCTAATTTTAAGCCACAGATATGAATAGCTATTGCAAAGAGGCCTTTTGACAAAATTTTACATATTTGTTGAAAATATTGCATCTGCGGTATCAAGTATATCGGTGATGTTTGTAGATTAGAGATCTCACAGATCGCTTATTCGTAGACTGGGATATGCTTGAAACTAAAGAAGAACACAACATTATGAGAAAGTACGCTCAAAACGGCAGATGGTACGCGCTTATATACGGCTGTATGTATTGTAATTACTTGATTTTAATTAAGAAATGAAAGAAACATTCATTTTCTTGTGCTATTAAAGAATAAATATAAAATTGACACTTAGATATAGTGTTTAAATTAATTAAAAACATTAAGTTAATTAAAATTAAGTTAATTAAAATATTACGAGGAAATTATAAAGAAGATATCAATATAACTTTACCAAACATTTATATCAAAGACGTTTATTGCACAGAAAATAACTGTTATTTTCTAGAGAAAATTATAGTAGTTAGTGTGAGAATTAAAAATCTTTGAATGTACAATTTTATTCTGTTACGATGAAAGATATTGAGAAATTCTGTAAAACATTTTACTTGAAAAAGGAAATACACGTAAAATAAATGTATCGAACAGATATTGATTAAGAAGGAAAAGTTCTGATGAATACACATATTTATAAAAATAAAATATTTTCAAAATAATAATTTTGGTAAATATTTCGAATTACACAGTCAGCCTCAAATGACTTCCGAGTGACCTTGACCTTGACCTTGACCCTCAAGAAGGTCAAATATTTATTTGACCTTCTTGAAATATTTACCATAATTTTTAATTAAAAAAATAATTCTTTAACATAAAAACATTTTGATAAATATTGTCTTTGTTGCAGCATATGTTTACGTGTCTACCGTTTCATTTACAACAACCTCTCTCGTGCCACGCGTTTTGGATATTGTATTTCCATTGAATACTTCCCGTCCTATAATGTTAGCGTATCCAGCATACTATTTCGTTGACGAAAATCAGTATTTCTACTATATTTTTCTCCATATGTTAGTTACCAGCAGCGTGTGTATGACTGGATTAATCGCGCACGATAGCATGTTTTTTGTTTACGTCGAACACATCTGTGGCCTTTTCGCCGTCGTTGGGTAATGATTGTTTATACCGAAAGGAAGATCACGTCTCTTCTAATTAGGAGATAAATAGAATTCTCTGTACCGAGAGAAGTAAATATAACGTAATAATAGTTCTAGCTTTTGTACGTTCACTTGGAAGAAAGCAGAAGGTAATTCTTAAAAGCTGTCTAATAATGTTTTGCGGCGGGAATATTTGCAGATTTAGATTTGAGCATGTGTCACATAAACGTAGTAATATGGAAAAAAGTCTGCTCGATTGTCTGCAGGATGCCGAGTATCACAGAAACGTTGTTTTTTCGATTCACGCTCATCGAAAAGCTTTACAGTGAGTATGTAATAATATAATATTATAGCACATTTATCCTTATTTTACGCATTTTCTTATTTTCCAATGAATTATAAACATAGAATGACGCTATATTTCGGAACGCAGCCTTTTAGTTGTCATTAGTATCGTATTTTTACTTTAGATTTGCAAGACTTCTCGAAGATACCTTTTCGATATGGTTCGCTGTGCAACTCCTAATCATTACAATTGGCTTGAGCATTACCTTAGTACAAGTGAGTACGTATACAACATATACAAATACCTGAATTCTGTAATGTAGTAAAACATTAAAACAAGATTTTATATTGTATTCAAGCTGTCGATGCAATTGCACGACTTAGCGGAAGCAATGAGATATTTCGTCTTCATTATTGCTCAATTGTTTCACTTGTTATGCTTAAGCTTTGAAGGACAAAAGCTGATAAGTCATAGCCTCGAAACTTGTGACAAGATGTAAGAGACAATATTAACTTAAAGATACTTACGTGGAGTATTTTTATACTCTATGATAAAAAATTATGATTTGTTGGCTTTTAAAGATATTATTTAACATATTTATAACATCTTTTATAGTGTCGTCTATTCTTCACGAATCTTTAAATATGAAATTCCTATGAAAATCTGCAACAAAAAATAGTTTTATTAATTAAAATTAACTTCATTTTTAGAAATAAATTCATAATAAGCTATTTAACGTACTTACTGTTTAATATTTGTTTTTTTTCTATTTATATTTTTAGAATGTTGATTACGTATTCATATTTATAATCGTTTCAATTACTAAATAGAAAATAATCAGTAATATACAATATATAGTTAATAATGATAGTTTTTATTAAAATATAAAAAAACTATAATTATTTACTTAAAAAGTAGGTGACTATTCCCAGTTCAAATAATAAATGAATTAACTGTTTGTGTGATTATTATCAATCATAAAAAAATATTTAGAAAAATTTAATCTTTTCTTGAAGTCGATATATGAATTATATTCTTATTTCTTATTTTGTGTGTATGTATATAATAGTAATAATGGTAGTACAATTTTATAGATTTCGAGGTTCGTGGTTTACAATACCGGCGAAGGAACAAAAACTGCTCTTGTTTGTGATGAGAAAAAGTATCGACGCTAGTGTTCTAACCGCCGGAAAGATATACACATTTTCTCTAGAAAATTTTACAGCGGTAAAACAACGAATATAACGAATAAAAAGCGTCGTAAAAAATATGCAAATCAAAAAGATATACACAATCTTATTTTCATTTAGGTCGTGCAAAGTTCGGTGTCATACTTCACGTTATTGTCATCCTTTGACATGTCATGATCGATACCCGATGATTATATGACAGCATGTATGTAGTAAAATATCCTTGAAGTATTCCACGGGAATATAATATTACAAATTGTACAATGAATAAAATAAAGTTTATATTTGTTATTATTTAATAAAATAAAAGTAATACAATTTTATTTCTCTATCGGTAATTCCGGAATAACCAGAAAGTTTTCCCTATCGATCTTCCTCGAAAGCTTAGAATATTTACGATTTACACAGAAATATGCAAAAGCTATCCAATGGAAAGTACTCATTTTGTAATACCATTTTATTTTTATCGATACGTGCTTTCCGACGGGAACTTGAAAAACAAGCCGTTTATTAATGGAGCTATACCTTATATTGTCAAAGGAACATATATTATATTATGGACCTATGTCCATATATATAAAATCCATTAGTTGGATGGAAAAATGTTGCGCGATATCCACAAAGTTGTATGACAAGAGTTATTTTTGTCTATATTACTTTCCAAAAAGGTTTTTTTTTTACTTATATTTTGTATCCAAGGAAAGAGAGATAAACACTAATTCTAAAATAAAAAAGTATGAAATATTAGTTGTCTTTGCATTCTTATCGAAGGTACTACACTGGTTCTATAATTATTAAGTGTTATGGAGACCGACAGCAATCGTTATAGCATCGTCTATAGTATCATCGCTTACCGATACGTGACTGTATCGCAAACTGAAAATAAAGACATTTTGCGTTGTCCTGGCAAGTATAGTTCCGCAGGTAAATACATGTATCGTCTGAAAGGAAACTATTTGATACAATTCAATGTGATTTCAAATGTCTATTGTATGTTCCAGTCTCGTGTACACTCGTAATTTCAACCATATTTCTGAAAGGGTCAGCTGTTCACTTGCACCTACTATTAATACCTGTTATATTTACATGAAACATATACTTAGCGAAAGTGCCTGTCAGTTAAGAAGACCCACGTGATCGTTTTAAAATCGTACCCCCTTACAATGGGAAGAGAACATGCGTGACGCGAAGAGGATCTGAAATATTAATTTACTTATAACCGATCCTTATTGCAGAAAAATACTTCCCGAGAGAAGTTTTAAAATTCAAACGACGTTGTAGTGCCGAGAGGACCATTTATGAAGTATGAGAACCAGGAGGAGTTACTATTACGATATCAGTAAAAGGTACCTCATGTTAGTTGGCCAGTGGCCTTATCAGAAGCCGAAAGAGAAACTTATTTACTTTACATTTATAATGATACTTGCAACCACTTCACTCATTCCACAGGTACTATTAATTGTTGATAAAAATACTTTTAGGAAAGCAAAAATGTTCGTTAGAATTTTGCATTTGTTAAAATTCCAAATCGCTCATCATAAATCTTTAGATTAGTAACGTCAGAAATAAACACATAATAAAAATTTTTGCAAAATATATTAAAATAGAAATATTTTCCAAGAAAACAATATTTTCATTGGATAAATACAATTGTAAAATACAACGAAAATTTCTATCTCAGAGTAGAGTTAAATCTAGGTTAGAATTATTTCAATTCGACTGCTGTTATATGCTTGTTTTATTTTCTAGAGGCATAATTATTTTCAACATTTTTTATTGATTATCGGAATACTAGGGAGGTTTTCAATATACTTTACTACTTGTAATCTATTCTGTTGATAATATTGTTTGATTACAAAGTACTCACATTTTAATAAAATTTGCAAGAATTTTCTTTATGCATTTTTCTCACTTTTAAAGTTACAATTAACAAAATGATTGCAATAAGTACATAATTGAAGTATTATAATAATTCTGTATAAAATAACTTTGTTTTTTCTTCACTTGAATTTGTTTTCAGGGGGCAAGATTTGGCGTGTGCAAAAGCGCGCAGTGTATCTACGAAACTTTACCTCCATATATGCTAGGAGTAATAATTTTAGTAAAAATTTTAACATACCATTTTAACAGTCAAAAAGTACGTTTTATTAAATATCATTGGTATTCTACTTGTGAAGCTACAACAAAATAGCTACGTTGTAATACCTTAGATACTATTATTAACGACATTGTTATAATTTTTTTAAATTTAGAATATTATATTCAAAATATCGAACATATATCGCTGATGTTTTTAGATTAAAGACCTCACAGATCACTTATTCGTAGACTGGGATATGCTCGAAACTAAAGAAGAACACGATATTATGAGAAAGTATGCCGAGAAAGGCAGATGGTACTCGCTGATATATGGCTGTAAGTAATAGCTAATTTTAGTTGAGAATCAATCTACGAAATTTACTTTCTTGTGTAATTAAAAAATTAAAATAAAATTATACGTTTTTAAAAATATTGTTTATAATTAAATAAAAGTCAAGAAATATTTTTTAAACCAGTTGCAGGAAAGATATTAATAAAATTTAACTTACATTAAATTTTTTAAGAAAAGTTGTACAAGAAAGAAACTTTTTTCTACAGAAAATCTCCAAATTGAGAAAAAAAACTTAGTAATACAATTTTATTTTGTTAAGAAAAATAAAGACATTCTGTCAAACTTTTCTGTCAAATATTTAATAAAAAAAAATTAAACACATAAGATTAAATAAGAATTTTAAGAGAGAAAAATTCTGACGAAGAAATATAGAAGCTCTTATAAAAATAAAACATTTTGGCGACAAAATTTTTAATTAAAAAGTAATTTTAATAGACATTCGTTTTTACAAATTTTGTCCTTGTTGCAGCATTTGTTTACGTGTCTACCATTATATTTACAACAACCTCTCTCGTGCCACGTGTCTTGGATGTAGTATTACCATTGAATACTTCCCGCCCTATAATGCTACCATATCCGGCGTACTATTTTGTTGATGAAAATAAATATTTCTACTATATTTTTCTCCATATGTTACTTGCCTGTAGTATATGTATGACCGGAATAGTCGCCCACGATAGCATGTTTTTTGTTTACGTCGAACACATCTGCGGTCTTTTCGCTGTCGTTGGGTAATGATTATTTTTACTGAAAGCGAGATCACATTTCTCTTATAATTAGAAAACAAATAAAATTCTCTGTATCTAAAAGTAAATATAACATATAATGATAGTTTTTAGCTCTTGTATTCGCTTGGAAGATCGAGACAAAAATTAATTTGCAAAAACTCTTATAACAATGTTTTGCGTAAAAACTTACAGATTCAGATTTGAGCACGTGTCACATAAACGTAAAACTATGGAAAAAAATATGATGAATTATTCAGATTCTATGTATCACAAAAATATTGTGATATCGATTTACGCTCATCGAAAGGCTTTGCAGTGAGTGTGTAACGATCATAGCACATGTGTATACTCCTCTCATTGACTGCATTCAACAGAAGCAGCTTTGCAACTATTCGTTGCAAAATTCATTAATATGATTGATCTTGCTTTTAATTTCTTTCTGAAACTAAATGTATAAATCAATCATATTAAAAAATGTTATATCATTCGCAAAGCTACAATTTTTCTGCTGAACGCAGCCGATCGACGTTAATTAATAAATGATCTTTGCTAAATCCCCAGTGAGAAATAACAATGGAATGGACATCGAATCGATGTCAATTCGACGTCGATTTAATGATTTCGACGTCGAATTGATATCGATTCGATGTCCATTCCATTGTCATTTCTCACTGGGTCACGATAAGTTGCGATGCTTTTGTTTGATTTTTATTTAGATATATTTACTTTTGTTTGATTTTTATTTAGATATATTTAGCCATCATTATTATATCCTTATCATAGATTCGCTCAATTTCTTGAGAATACTTTTACGATATCGTTTGCTGTGCAACTTCTGTTTGTTACAATTGGTTTGAGTATTACTTTAGTACAAGTGAGTGACTTAACAATAATAGATAGCAAATACGAGAATTCTATAATATGACAAAGGATTAAAACAAGACTTTATTTTCTCACGTTAAAGCTTTCGATACAACTGCAAGATTTAGCGGAAGCGATGAGGTACTTCCTTTTCATTTTTGGTCAATTGTTTCACTTGTTTTGCTTCAGCTTCCAAGGACAAAAAGTGATAGATCATAGTCTCGAAACTCGCGAGAAAATGTAAGAGACAGTATTAAGTGTGGAAAATAAATTGATCGACATAAAGGACATATTTTTTGTGAACACTTTTACAAGAATTTAATCACTTGTTTGTAATCAATGAACTTTTCTATTGTGTTTATTTTGTATGTATAATGCTAATTTTATAGATATCATGGTTCGTGGTATACTATACCCATGCAGGAACAAAGACTGCTTATGTTTGTGATGAGAAAAAGTATCGAGGCTAGTGTCTTGTCCGCTGGCAAGATGTATGTGTTTTCTCTAGAAAATTTCACGACGGTAAAATTAACATGACAAACGCTATACAAATATAAAAATGCAAATCAGAAAGAAATATAAAACCTTATTTTCATTTAGGTCGTGCAAAGTTCGATGTCATACTTTACGTTACTATCGTCGTTTGACGTGTCATGATCGATATCCAGCGATTATGGCAGTATGTAGTAAAATATCCCTGAAATGTTCCACAGGAGTGTAATATTACAAATGATACAGCGAGTAAAATAATGTGGAGTAAATAATTGAAAAAATAATGATTATACTTGCTATTATGTAACGAAGCAGAAGTAATAAAATTTTATTTTGATATCGATATTACTAAGCGACCAAAAAGCTTTCCCTTCCGATCTCTTCCGGAGACCTCGAACACTTACGACACTTACAAGGGACTCTGTCAATAGAGAATGCTCATTTCATCGCATTATTTCATTCTCATCGATACGTCCTACCTGGAGGGAACTTGCAAAACGAGCTCGTTATTGAGGGGCTACATTATAGTTAATGTTAAAGAATCAAATACCACCTGTTCCCATAAATTCTATGTCCAGTTGTTGATTGACATGACATGCAACGAAGTTATATCGTGAGAATCGACTATGTATAGCAGTTTTGTCGCAAGGGGATATCATTTTAATTGGTATCTGACATCAGAGGGTGAGCGATCAGTCGTACGAAAGTTCGAAATTAGCTGTCGAAAACGTGATATCGTTTTTTTTTTTTTTTTCTTTTAAGAATTATGGAGACCTGGAGACATCATTATAATATTGTCTATAAAATATTATCGCTCACAGGTACGTGGCCGTATCTGAAACCGAGAGCAAGGATATTTCGCGTTGCTGTAATGACTATAGTCATACTGACTGTACTCGTTCCGCAGGTAAATTGATGTAATGCTCGAAAAAAGTATCCATCGTAAGAATGATAAACGACAATGATTTTAGTTTGCTTATCAATTTATGTGCAAAACAAATGTGCATTGTATTTTTGAGGCGATGACATCGTATCTGCTGACATGTTCCTCTTTGCTAAAGGTGTACACGTTGCAATTAAATATTCGCACGGTATAATCTATAATTAAGCAATTATAAGTATTTCGATATGTTCGATTTTTGAAGTATCGGTTTAAGAAAAAAAAAGTGCAATATTTTCTTAATTTTTATATACGTTTATTATACTTCTATAAACGCTATTTTATTTAAAATGGATAATATGCTTTGTCAGATTGAAAGCCTTACTCAACACATATTCCTTGATTGGAAGGAATTGAAAACTCCCGAAGAATACAAGATTTTGAAAATATACGCACAGAACAGTAGACGATTTTGTCTGGTATATGCGGGTGAGAACCGATGAGAAGGATGCTCTATATTGTTTTATTTCCAAAAGTTATGTGTTTTTTTTCTCAAATTGCTTTGTACTAGTGATCTCTTTTTTACGTATATCTTCAATATACGTTCAAAAAGCATGATCTCTACTTTGTGCATTGCAGTATATTGTATGTCGACAGTAGCTGCGTTTATGTCATTGTCTTTTGTGCCACTCGTACTCGACACTGTGTGGCCCCTTAATGAATCCCGTCCCATAACACCCCCGTACCCAGGATACTATTTCGTAGAACTTCGGGAATATTTCTTTAACATCTTCTGGCACTCAATCATTGCTTGGGAAATCACTGTGGCCGGAATAATCGCCCATGATTGTATATTTGTAACTTTCGTCGAGCACGTTTGCAGCATATTTACTTTGGTTGGGTAAGAAGATTCGACTTGATGTGAAAAAAATTATTTAAAATAATTCGATACCTGAATATATTCAAATATTTATTTTGTGTTTGTATTTTATGTATAAAGTAATAAAATTAAAGTTCTTTGAAAAAAGAGAGGAATTAAAATATTTGTCTATAGATTAAAAAAAGAATGTACTAAAATCTGCGGCAATTTTTATTGAAATTTTACTTTCGACTTTATTTGACAAATATGATTCAATTCCTTTGCACCACAATCTAGTATTAAAATACTTTTACAATTTATCCGGAATGTCAATAAAATCAAAAGAGACGAAGAGAGAGAAAGGAATTGTACAAACTGTTTACAGATACTATTTTGAAAATCTATTTAATAAAAGTGACGAAACAATGAAGATTACGAACAATTCTAATGATAATTATCGCGAAAAAATTGCATTCTTTGTACACAAACATCGAGATGCTTTAAAGTAAGTGTATTAACGTCACATATGAAAAAAATACAAAATATATATTTTATTTAAAAATAAAATGATTTTTGCGAAGACTCCTTTTTCGTTTACTTTACTCGTTTACTACAGGTTTGTAGAACTTATTGAACATATCTTCACTATACCTTTCGCAGCGCAAATAATTGTAGTAACGATAGGATTAAGTGTTACTTTGCTGCAAGTACGTATTTATTTATAATAAAATTGCTTCCATACTTTTTAAAATTCTCAGATTGAATCTCACTCTGAAGAGTAAAATCTCATTCTTAAAGATTCAAAATTAAACCATTGTTTCTTAAAACTGATTTGACCTTCACTTTGTGGAATAAGATTCCATCCTAAAAAATTTAGAAAGTATAAAAGTTATTTAAAATATGTTTTCTCTTATTAAAGTTTACGCAGCAGGAAGGCGATATTTTAATATCAATAAAATACGTGTTGTACGTTATCGCTCAACTGTTCCATCTATTCTGTCTCAGTTTCGAAGGACAGAAGCTAATAGATCACAGTATTCAGATGTGCGATAAGATGTAAGTGATTTGAAATACTTAAAAAAAAAGAAAATAGAATTTTTATGATATTTTGCATTCAAAACTTTTTCGAAACGTGACAGATACAGCAGCACCTGGTACGAAGTATCCATGAAATCGCAAAAACTAATCGTGATGGTGATGATGAAAAGTGTACGACCAAGTTTCTTGAGCGCCGGCAAGATCTACATTTTATCCCTAGAGAGCTTTACTATGGTAATACACGCCAAATTATCGTGTGTTTGTTATGCACTTTAACGAGAATGCTCTTATTTTGATGAAGGTTCTACAAACTTCGATGTCATACTTCACGGTGCTTGCATCCATTTAATAACCCATTGTTTGTGCATCCGACGATATTACATGGTGGCACTCGTCGAGAAAACAATACCATGTGTCTTTAATTGTCCTATTACAATTATACACTTTTAATTCTATAGTTTATCAATTCTTTATTAAAATTATACTCAAAATTAGCTCTTGTTAAGTGTATCTTATATATATTTATTTAATGTGAATAAAGAATACCATAAATATACATATATACAGCTTGGCCAAAAATATTCTAAGCATTTATATTTTTTTCATTTATTTGGATTCTTTACCTGCATTACTATTTAATAGTTATTACCGATTTACAAGATGCCATATAAATAGATTCTTTAGCTAAAATTTTGAATAATGGTTAATAAAATGTCTAATATTTTTTAACAAAGTTGTATATGATCTTAGAGTTTACAAACCTTAAACTACAGCGATAGAAAAGACATGTTTTACAATAGATATTAAATTGTTATATTTTATCTTTCAAAAAGTAGTCCATCATATCAATGAATATCTTTAGTATATGTATAAAACTTTTTAAAGTCCGTAATTGAAATGCTATTCAGAACATTACTTCCTCTGAATGTTCTCGTCATTTAAAAAATGTTTACTTTTTATTATACTTCTGAGAACAGCATTAAATCCGAAAAAGCCAGATATGATTATAAGATAAGTAGACAATCTTAATAATCCCTTCCTTGTTATGCAATTACTTAACTAACAATAAAAAAATTGTTGAGATTATTAAATTAGCCATTTATTTTAATCGTCGGATCTTTTTTCGATTTTATACTGTTCCGAAGGCTCAAAATCATCATAAAAATTAAATATTTTTAAGACTTTGAAGACGTTCAGAGAAATGTGACGAGTGCTCTAAATACATGCCAAGTACGGAATTAAAAAAATGTTTAGACCATTTATATACTATATCAAAATTGTGTGAAGTGTGTCAATGTTATGAAGGATTTGAAAGATAAAATATAATATAATATTCGGACAACACACAGGTCTGTGTTTCTTTATTGCTATCAAATGTTTCCATCTAGTTTCAAATTTTAGTAACAAACTATAATTTTATACAGTATATATACTAATGTATTATACTATATAAAAAGACTTAAAAAATAGAACTTATTTACTACCGACCCTTGTAGCGATACTGAACATAGAATAACATTGTACAGGAAACTACTTGTACATCTGACAGATATATATTTACATCTAGCAACTGAGTACACGCAACTAAGTGCATACAGCTTGGTAGAGAAATTCTTATTTCCTTGAATATTCCAATCGATATATACTACGCGGAAGAAATTGCTCTGTCCGTTAATAAGATTCCTTTCACGTTCGTCTTCTGTTAAGCGTGACATTTAAATTATTATCGGGAGAGCGGAATTGTCGCTTAAATGTTTACAGATTTCGTCTTGAAACTTTATCACATAATGATCGTGACAATGCGAATGATCGTCCAGATGCAGATGATCGGAAGATCTACGATCAAAAAATTACGAAATCCGTTCATGCACATTGGCGAGCTTTACAGTAAATGCACAATATTGTATTAAATAGGACATATACTAAACATATAAAAGAATATAAGAAGGTATATCGATATAGATACCATAAAGTTTGTTTTCATTGAACAGATTCGCGAAGATTCTTGAAGACATATTTTGCACTGCTTTCGCAGTACAAATGTTGATATATGTTGTAACACTGAGCATTACTCTGCTACAAGTATGTCTGTTTGATTCAAATGAGTATTTGAATATTTCGTGCGACGTTACTTGTCATTAACGTTGCATTAATTATATAGTCATACGGTTAACAGCACTATGCAATATTTTTTTTTTCATGTTTCTTGATGTCTAATTCTGATAAGCTTTTCCCATTAATTATAAAACTATATTTAGAAAAACGCATGTCTCTCACACACTTTCGAGAAAAATCAGGTGAAAAATAAAAAAATTGTGCTCTTGGGTCATTTTTGAAAATACTTAAAGCAATGGAACTTTATAATAATTCGGATATTATCGAAAATCATTTACCACATGCTATAAAACAAAATCCTTGTTGTACAATTTCTAAATCAAGAGATTGAAGTATCGTATTTGTCGCGTTTAAGGTTGCGTTACAGATTGATAAAATTGCGGAAACGATGAAGTACATGATATATATCTTTACTCAAGTATTACAAACGTTCTGCTTCAGTCTGCAAGGTCAGAGATTGATTAATCACAGCTTGCAGTTGCAAGACAAAATGTACGATTTTAAACATTTACATTTGTGAAATCAAAAATTTCTTTTTGATGACTGAGATACAAAGTTGTTCCAGATACAATTCCTTCTGGTACGAAATACCTGTGGAATCACAAAGACTGCTTCTACACATGATGCGAAGATGCATGGAACCCTGTTTTTTAAGCGCCGGCAAGATTTATGTCTTCTCCTTGAAGAGCTTCACCACGGTAAAGATTATTTATGAACCATATGTTGTTACGCGTTCCATCGAAGTTTCTCTTAAGAATATACTGACTCTCTTATTTTAAAGATTATGCAGTCTTCAATGTCGTATTTTACCGTACTTGCATCCTTCCAATGATCAACAGTCAATATATAATTCGGACAGTATGCAACCACAATTATATTTTAGTAATATTATATTATAGTAATAGAAATCGCGCAGTAGATATAATATTTACATTATGTATATAACGAATTAATTATAAATGAGTTACTTATATATACTATTAAATTTTCACGGCAGTTACACACAAATTATATAAGAAATAAGCAAAAATGTAGAAATGGGTAAGAAACAGTCGTATTCATTTCAAGTATTGAAATACGTTCACTTTTCGTTCGATTTTAAAGAAAATATATTATTTAAGAAGTTATTGAGCAAAATAACAAATTTTTAATAAACTTAATTATATTTGTGTGTGTATCTAAAGTATAATATACACATATATATATATATATATATATATATATATATGGTAATAACGTCGTTAGAGCGATATTTCTAAAACAAGCAGATTCAAATCCTTAACTGATGAAATTCAATTTAATATCAAGCCAAAATCACGCGTTATCGATACTGGCATGTCATATGTAATTACAGAAGCTAATCATGGTGGTGATGAAGAAGACACACTCGAGTTTCTTAAGGGCCGGCAAGATATCTATGTTTTCTATCTGAAAAGTTTTACTGTGGCAATAAGCGCAGAATTATCGTGTGCTTGTTATAGTATTTCTCTAACAAAACATAATGCTCTTATTTTGAAGGTTCTGCAAACCTTCATGTTATACTTTACGATGCTCACAGCTGTTTAGTAGCCCATTGTTTGTTTTTCCAAGCCTTAGAGTATATTCATCAGAAGAATGTGACGAGTTCCCTAAACAGCACTCCAAATATGGAATCAATAAAAATTTGTTGACGCCGTATAACGACAAAGATGTATGAAACGTATTGATGTCATGAAAAACTACTTTGAAAGATAAAATATAACGTAATATTCGTGGAGAGGTCTGTCTTTTTTTTCATTGTTATGGTCCGGGAACATTATTGTCAGATCATGTATATCCATATCGATTTTAATGTCAATGTTTTCAGCATTACGAACTGATGCCACTATTTACTGAATTAGGTGTAATTTGAAGATATATATATATAGATATACATATATACATATAACTTGAAACAATTTCAATTTATTAATGAATACTATTTTGTATACTGTTCTAATGTATTTTTATATAGAAATATAATTTAAAAAGAACAACTTATTACCAACGTTTGTCTCGTAGCGATACTGGACACAGAATAACAATGTACATACCTATAGCAGTTATATCTGGAAACTAACTATACGTAATCATATCTTGTCAGAGGAATTCTTATTTCCTTGAATATTCTAATCGATATTTTCCGCATGGGAGAAAAATGTCTCGTCCGTTGACAAGCTTCCTCTGTCACGTTCGTTTTATTAGGCGTGACATGTAAAATTGCTAACGGAGGTTTCCATCATATGTAGAGTATTTTTCTCTATTACAGCTGTTGAAATATTAATTCGTTCCTCACAACGAAAATAAGACGAGAAGTTTAGTAGATTGCGTGTTGCCAAAGGTAAAACATTGCTTTGAAAATTATGGCATTCGTGTGGAATGATTACTACAGCATTACAAAAAGGATGTTGTCATTTGCCGGCCAGTGGCCTTATCAGGAAAAACGAACGAGACTTTTTCGAGTGAGCTCGGTGACTTTGACCATTTCTTCGCTGATTGTTCTACAGGTTCTTCATAGTATTTTTACTATTTGCTATACTAGATTTAAATGTGATGGTCAATAGGTTGCATAAAAAAATTAATTAAAATACGCATTGTGTGTGTGTAACCTACTTATATATCTGTTACGCTCGTTTTATAAACAATAATATAATTTGACAAATTCACAGTGTACACTTCTTTATATTTTTTAACGAAATGTGTAAAAAAAATGAATATTAAAATGCACTTGTACCCATAATAATAAATCAAAACAAGGGTACGTTCATCACGTGGATTAGCAGTAGCATTGCAACCAACTTGCCACACAATCGTACAAATTTGGCTACTTTCGAAGTGCTCGGCTGGCACAACATACGATTCTCCCTTACCGAGATATAAATGTGAATTGTAAACGTGCATATTAAAGTGTGCATGTGGCGATTTATACCTTATTCTTTAAAAATAAATTAGATAAGGATCAACAGTAAGTAAACTTCAAATTTGTCGTTTAATGATAACGCAGAATGTATTTCTGATTGGTTGTCTGGAGCTACCATGTGCGTGAACATACCGTTGTGTTTATATCGTGCGTATATCATACGATATATAAAGTTAAAAAGTTAAGAATTTTATTGTGCACAAAACTGTATCATATAAATCGTTTAAAGTGAGTTTTAATATGAATACTTCTAGGTGGCCCAAATTTTTCATTGCGACAGAAATGCGCAATGTATTCTGATGACTGTACCGGCGCTTAATGTGATGCTTTCACTTCTAGTAAAATTATACACATGCCAGTTTAACCGTAGCAAAGTACGTCAATATTTATCAAAATTTATACTATATATTTGATAATAAATCCAAATTTTAATAAATATCTATTTTAGATAACACCTTACTGATTTCGATGTCCTTTAAATAACACCTTACTGATTTCGATGTCCTTTAAATATTAATTTTAAATTATAATTTATTTATGTAATTTTTATTGTCTCTGAAGAGGGCTCAAAAATGAATCGAGAAACATGTAAGCATAATTTTTTGTAATAGATTTGTTTGATTATATCGGCATTGCGTGAAGTTATCTGCGCTTGACTCCTAGTGCTTTTTCTTTCCAAGTTAGTTTTTCATTTATACAGGAGTTTGTTATTTAAGAATTATTATGTCTTTTAAATATGTTATTGGGGAGAGTGTCCTGAGTAATTCGCCACAAGAAATAAGTGGGGAACGGTTTAGTTTAGGAGAAATAGTAAATTAATGTTCTATAATATGTAGAAAATAATACTGATGTACGGAGTATTAAGCCTGGTTTACAATTATGTAAATATAGTTGTAAGTGGTTGTAGTTGCAAGAATTGACCAATCACAGTCGAATATTCTCCTCGTATTCAACTGTAATTAGTCAATTCTTACCATTGCAATTACTTACAACTTCGTTTACACAAGTGTAGATTTGGGCTTAACGAATAGTAAAGTTTATATATACCGTAGTGATCTCTTAAAGAATGTAAACAAAGTCAAAATCACACAGACTATGTTTCCACCGAGGATTAGAGTTGGGTTAGAGTACAAGAACCGACCAACCACAGGCGAATATTCCCATCTTACAGTCAAAAGAGAGAGGAAAGCTCTACTGTGATTGGTCGGTTTTTGAACTCTGATCCAACTCTAACCCTCGATGGAAGTTTATTCATAGACACAAGTATTTTGTGAACAGTCAACTACTTCTCGTAATCTCTGTTAACAGGTTTCAATATGCGACTGTACATCAATAATCTCAATAAAACCTAACTGTTGGACATGAGACGAATTTTCCGCTTTAACAGCGCAAAATATGTTTCAATTATGCTTGTTTCCACCAATGCAGATTAACTTTAATCTCGGTTTAACTTAATGTTTATCTTTTTCTAATTTTCAGAATTAGAAAAAGATGAAGAGCAAATTGAACCGAGATTAAAAGTTAATCTGCATTGGTGGAAATGGGGATTAGTCAATCAGTCAGATGACGTTGTAAAAATGTAAAGTGTATGCGTGGATGAAATAGGTTCCGCTTCCACTGTAAAGGAGCACCATTACTGTTAAAAACACCTATTTGTTGGTATGAGACAGCTTTCGCTTCGCGTGAAAGGTTGAAATTTATGTTTCAATTCAAATTCACAATTCAGCAACACTTATGGAAGTTATCGTATCTCCTAAGACCTAAACTAATGTCGTCCCCCATTTAATTCTTGTAGGAAATCGCTCATCAGAACACTCTCCCCTATAACATATCTAAAGGACATTGAAATCAGTGAGATGTTACGTAAAATAGATATTTACTCAAATTTTTGTTATCCTTTGTAATCGCGATCTTTTACGTCATTGGACAATCCAATAAAATTTAACATTCATCGAGGACAACTTTTAGATCAAAAGTCTTGTTGATCAACTATGTGACGATTGGAAAAAATTGAATAGTGCGGAAGAATACGAAATTATGAAAAAGTATGCTACGAACACAAAATTGATGTCACTTGCATATTTTTGTAAGGATAAACTGTTTTATATTATTTTTATTTTAATGAATTACGGACTATTATTTCATTTTGTTGCAGTATTTGTTTATGCGGGCCTTAATGTGTCCCTCCTAATTTACTCCCTCATACCCAAATTACTAAACATTGTGTTGCCCCTCAACGAATCACGATCTGTATATATTCCTTACGAGACCTATTACTTCGTAGACGAAGAAAAATATTATTTCTACATTATGTTTCATAATATTCCATGCAGTTGTATAGCTATAGCAACATCAATCGCACACGATTGTACGTTTTTTATTTGCATTGAGCATACCTGTAGTCTCTTTGCTATTGTTGGGTAAGAAAAATTAATCTTTTTTACGTTATTTCAATTATAATTAATTGAGAGAGTGAAATTACAATTTAAATATTCGCAGATTTCGTCTCGAAGCTCTGTCACGAAATGACCGTGTAAATGATGTAAATAATCGTTCGGATTATCGAAAGATTTACAATCGGAAAATCGCTATTTCCGTTGACGTACACCGGCGAGCATTACGGTAAGTGCATAATATTGTATTAGATAGAACATGTAGTTACACAACATATAAAAAGATATAATGAAATATACCAATATATAAATAACACAAAGTTTTTTTTCTCATTGGACAAGCAGATTCGCGGAGATTCTTGAAGATATGTTTTGCATTGGCTTTGCAGCACAAATGCTGATAACTGTTATATCATTGAGCATTACTCTGTTACAAGTGTGTATTTGCATATTTCGTGCGACGTCACTTATCATTCGCGTTGCATTACATATATGCATGGTTATACGGTTAACAGCACTATGCAATATTTTTTTTTTCATGTTTTTTGACATGTAATTCTGATAAGCTTTTCCCATAGATTATGAAACTGTATTTAAAAAGACTCAAGTATGTTAAAGACTTTCGAGAAAAACCAGGTAAAAGATAGAAAAATTGTGCTTTTTCGTAATTTTTGAAAATACTAAAAATAATGGAACTTCATAGAAATTCGGGTATTATCAACAATCACGTACCACATATTATATAAAACAAAAAATTCATATACAATTTCTATCACTTTTAAATCAAAAGATTGAAGTATTGTATTTGTCGAGTTTAAGGTTGCCTTACAGCATGTTGAAGGTACTGAAACAATTAAGTACTTGACATATGTCTTTGGTCAAATATGTCACACGTTCTGCTTCAGTCTGCAAAGTCAGCGACTTCTTAATCACAGCGTGCAATTGCACGACAAAATGTAAGATTGTAACCATTTACATTTGGTGAAATAATAAATTTATTGACGATTGAGATAAAAAATTATTGCAGATACAATTCCTTCTGGTACGAAATACCTATGGAATCACAAAGACTACTTCTACACGTGATGCGAAGGTGCACGGAACCTTGTTCTATAAGTGCCGGCAAGATTTATGTCTTCTCTTTGAAAAGCTTTACCACGGTAACGATTATTTACGAATCTTATGTCGTTACATGTTCCATTTTGAAGCCTCTCTTAAGAATATACTGACTCTCTTATTTTAAAGTTTCTGCAGTCTTCAATGTCGTATTTTACTGTACTTGCGTCCTTTCAATGAGCAACAGTCAATAATAATTTGGATAGTATGCTACCATAATTATATTATGGTAATAAAAATTGTGCAGTGGAAAAATAGTACTTACATTAACTTATTAATTATAAATAGGTTATTAATAAAATGAAAATACTGTTATTAAATATATTTTTAAATGTGATTATTTCGCAAAAGTCACAGAAGAAAAAATATATAAATTGAAATGGAAAATAAAGAAAAGTGTTGAAATATTCATTTTTTCAGATTTAAAGGGGAATTCTTATATTATGAGTAACAGGTAAAAAATAAGATTTCGAAGAATATCACAAGTTGGCATTTCGTCCCGGCTTCCTTTCACTTTTGTGATAAACTTATTTTTCACAAGATAGATTTATCATTGCTTTAATATTGGTTCAAATTTTAATATATGTCTTTCAACATATTAATAAGATCCAATAAGATGCTATATGCATCTAAAATTGTTAGATTGCTTGTCAATTTAACTAAAGTGA
Source organism: Cyphomyrmex costatus (assembly GCF_001594065.2). Classification (NCBI taxonomy): domain Eukaryota; kingdom Metazoa; phylum Arthropoda; class Insecta; order Hymenoptera; family Formicidae; genus Cyphomyrmex; species Cyphomyrmex costatus. The sequence continues at coordinate 516,524 of NW_017275998.1, forward strand.
TATTACCGCGGTAATCGTTTAGAGGTGCGTTGTAAGTCTGAAAAAATTTTCGGTACGCGATTGAGTGAACTACATACGCAGTATATAAATTCACACATTATAATAAGCATTGTGATCTAGCTTTGACCGTTAATGGCTTTGCATCGTGCTTCCTTTCTTCTTATTATTATTATTTATCAATTGTACGGTCGTAAAAAGATTCTTATATTTGTAATGGATATTATTCTGTTTTCCTCTTTTCCTCTAACAATTGTAAGAATATTGTGCTTAAAATATTTTTCGGTTAATTTCGGAGAATTCCTTTTGAGGGTGTATATAAGAATAAAATCTTCCAAGAGAGAGAGAGAGAGAGAGAGAGAGAGAGAGATTTTGCGGATTCCGCAAATATAAAAACTATTTTTTTTTTTAGTGAGATTTTTAATAATAGACTAGGTTTTATTTGTATCTAAAGTCTATAATATGTAGTAAAGTCGGTAGTGCAAGTTGTAAAATCAACTGATTTGTTAAATGTTAAACAAAAATCACATATATGTGATCGGTACTGACCACTGGAGAGTATGTTATCCCGCTTGAAACTTGATTTCACATTATTATTAAGAAAATCAGTAGACATGTTTCTCCATTTTATAGTCTACGAATTTTATTATTAAACCATGTATATGTTTCGATTTTAGTAATAATCTTTCTGACATCACGTAAACTGTTAATTGCTACTATTTCTGGAATTGTAATTTATATAACCTACACAATTTCTAGCTTTATCATAATCACAGAATATAATTTTATACTAATATATTTTATACAGAAAAATAATTTAAAAACAGCTCTACAGTAAGTAGAACACATTTTGAAACGTTTCAGTACCGTCACAGCAACATTTTACGACGTTGCTGAGATGTTTTAATGTTTTTTTTTTTAAAGAGAAAGAAATTACTGGATTAACTTATTGTCGACACTTGTTTCGTAACGAAACTTAACATTACATTTATTAAAATATTAATTTGTTCGTCATAACAAAAATGAAATTTAGTCGACTACGTGTTGCAAGGGTAAAACGCTGTTTTGAAAATGATGGCTTCTGTATGGAATGATTACTATAGTATTACAAAAAGGTTGTTATACTTTATCGGTCAGTGGCCTTATCAAGAGAGAAAAATAAGGTTATTTCGAGTGAGCTTGATGATTGTGATGACTTTGTCGCTGATCATTCCACAGGTTCCGAAAAAATTTTTCGTAATATTTGAAATATGCTAGATTTAAATATACCTTTATAATATATATTAGTTTTAAATGTGATGCCGTGAGAAGGTTGGTCAAAATATACAGGGTATATTTATTTTGTCGAATTATATCTGAATTTGTTAAGCTCAGGTATAAAGCTTAACAGACAGAATTCGATAAAATACTTTCATCATTTCAGGAAGTAAAAAATATATATTATAATGTATACGTGACAAAAAAAATACATAGCTCATAAAAATAGAATCTTATCCTGCAAAATTGCATTAAAGTGTGTCTAAAATGAGTTTTAGTAAGAATTTTTTTAGGTGGCTCAAATTTTTCACTGCGACGGAAACGTACGACGTTTCATACCATCGATTATGGTCATGGTTATCATTTTTTTAAAAATATGTACGTGTCAGTTACACAATGGCAAAGTACGTTAATACCAAAACTTAATATAACATAAATTGATAGAAGATTTTTTATTCGAATTTTTATTATTCTTGGCGATCGCAGCCTCTTTTACTATTGTCGGACTCTCGGACTGTCCAATAAGATTCAACATCCAATGATAATGTTTCTAGATAAAAAATCTCATTGACTATCTGAATGAAGATTGGAAAAAGTTGAATGGCGTGGAGGAATATGAAATTATGAAAACGTATGCCATGAACGTAAAACTGATTTCCTTGGGATATTTCTGTAAGGATAAATCGCTCGATATTATTTTTATTTTAACAGATGATAGACGATTATTTTTTTATTTTGTAGTACTTGGTTACGGGTGCACCAGTATATTCATGTTAATTACCCTCCTACCCAAATTACTAAATATCCTGTTACCCTTGAACGAATCTCGGCCTATAACTACACCTTACGACGCCTACTATTTCGTCGACGAAGATAAATATTACTCCTACATTATGTTTCACATTATTGTGTGCTTTGGTATAATTCTAACAACCATACTCGCACATGATTTCATGTTTCTGGTTTATATACAGCATGTCTGCAGTCTCTTTGCTGTTACTGGGTAAGAATATTTTTTTACACTGTTTTAATTTAACACGACTGATTAACAGTAGAATTGTCGCCTAACTATTCGCAGATTTCATTTTGAGACAGTATCACTTAACGATCGTAACGATGTTGCGAATAATTATCCAAAAGACCGAAAAATTTACGATCGCAAAATCGCGATTTCCGTTAATGTACACTGGCGAGCTTTACGGTAAGTGCACAATAGTATTAAATAAAACGTGTGCTACATATACAAAAATACATATAAAAAAAAGAAATTGTCGATTTGTATCACAAAGTATGTCTTTATGTATTGAGCAGATTTGCGGAGATGCTTGAAGACATCTCTTGCACTGCTTTCGCGGCACAAATTTTGATAATGACCATAACAATGAGCATTACTCTACTACAAGTACGTATCTGTTTGTCGTTGAAGATCAACTTGGTATTCACGTATTTCGTGTTACTTACAGATTATCTTAAGTTATTATTTGTTAAATCATTATTTGTGCTTATATGATTAATAGTTAAGAGACTAATAAAGCAAAAGAGATTATAATATTATATTTGTCTTTGAGATCGCGTTACAGATTGATAATATTCAGGAAACGCTGAAGTACATACTATATATTTTAGCTCAAGTATTAGAAGTGTTCTACTTGAGTCTGTTAGGTCAGATATTGATTGATCACAGCGTGAAATTGCGCGACAAAATGTAAGATTGTAACCATCTTTTGGTGAATAATAAATTTGTTGAGGACTGAGATACAAAGTTGTTGCAGATACATTTCCATCTGGTATGAAATACCGGTCGAATCACAAAGGCTACTTCTGTACGTGATGCGAAGGTGCATGGAACCCTGTTTTTTGAGCGCCGGCAAGATTTATGTCTTCTCTTTGGACAGCTTCACTACGGTAAAGATTATTTACGAACTTTATGTTGTTACATGTTCCATTGAAGCCTCTCTTAAAAACGTACTGACTCTTATCTTAAAGGTTGTGCAGTCTTCAATGTCGTATTTTACTGTACTTGCGTCCTTTCAATGAGCAACATTCAATAATAATTTGGATAGTATACTACAATAATTATATTATGGTAATAAAAATTGTGCAGTAGAAAAATAGTACTTACATTAACTTATTAATTATAAATAGGTTATTAATAAAATGAAAATACTGTTATTAAATATTTTAAAATGTTATTGTTTCGCAAAAGTCACAAGTTATAAGAAAAAATAAATTGGAATGAAAAATAAAGTATAGGTAAGAAAAGTGTTGATACCTTCATTTTTTCAGATTTAAAGGGGAGTTCTTATACTATGCAAGGTAACAGCATCCAAAAAAAAATCTAATTATGAACTCAAATTTCTGACAATCTCATAGCATTTTGATAATCTTCTAAGCAAAAATTTTTACAGAAATAGTATTTCTCTTTCGATATAGTAAATTATTTATCAAAAATGTAATGGATATTATTCTGTTTTCCTATTGCATTAAGAAAAATATATTTGCTCAAAATAAAGTACTTTCTTAAAAGAAATTCATATTAGGAACAATGAGATTAGTATTGCAGGTGTAAGACATAATTACTCTAACAATTGTAAGAATATTGTGCTTAAAATATTTTTCGGTTAATTTCGGATAATTCATTTTGAGGGTGTATATAAGAATAAAATCTTCCAAAATTTTGCGAATTCCGCCAATATAAAAATTATTTTTTTTTTTAGTGAGATTTTAATAATAGACTAGGTTTTATTTGCATCTAAAGTCTATAATATGTAGTAAGGTCGGTAGTCCAAGTTGTAAAATCAACTGATTTGTTAAATGTCAAACAAAAATCTCATATATGATATCGGTACTGACCACTGGAGAGTATGTTATCCCGCTCGAAACGGTCACTTGATTTCACATTATTATTACAAGAATCAGTAGACATGTCTCTTCATTTTAAGTCCGTGAATTTTATTATTAAACCATGTATATGCTTTGATTTTAGTAATAATCTTTCTGGCATCACATAAGCTGTTGCTACTATTTTTGGAATTGTAATTTATATAACCTACGTAATTTCTAGTTTTAATCACAGATTATAATTTTATAGTATAATAATATGTTTTATATAGAAAAATAATTTAAAAAGAGTCAGTAGAACACATTTTGAAACGTTTCAGTAATGTCGCAGTAACATTATGACGTTGCTGAAATGTTTTAATGTTTTTTTTTTTAAAGAGAAAGATATTACTGGACTAACTTATTGTCGATACTTATTTCGTAACGAAAATTAACATATCATTTATTAAAATAATAATTTGTTTGTCATAACAAATGAAATTTAGTCGACTACGTGTTGCAAGGGTGAAACGCTGTTGTGAAAATGATGGCTTCTGTATGGAATGATTACTATAGTATTACAAAAAGAATGTTATTCTTTACCGGCCAGTGGCCTTATCAAGAGAGACAAATAAGATTATTTCGAGTGAGCTTGATGATTGTGATCATTTCGTCGCTGATCATTCCACAGGTTCCGAAAAAATGTTTCGTAATATTTGAAATTGCTAGATTTTAATATACCCTCCTTTATAATACTACCTTTATCAAAAAGTTCCCGGAATTACCACATTAACACATGGTAGTAATTCCGGGAGCTTTTTGATCAAGGTAATATATATAAATATGATGCCGTAAGAAAGTTGGTCAAAATATACAGGATAAATTTATTCTGTCGAATTGTATCTGAATCTGCTAAGCTTCTGTATAAAGCAAGCTTAACAGATAGAATTCGACAAATTGAAAATACTTTTATCATTTCAGGAAGTAAAAAATATATATTATAATGTATAATATGTGACAAAATGGCTTATAAAAATAGAATTTTAACAAATATTAAATCATTTTTAAGACAAAATACATGCCTTATAAAAATAGAATTTTATCCTGCAAAATTGCATTAGTGTGTCTAAAATGAATTTTAGTAAGGATTTTTTTAGGTGGCTCAAATTTTTCACTGCGACGGAAACGTACGACGTATTCTACTAATCATACCATCGATGATGCTCATGATTATCATTTTTTTAAAAATATGCACGTGTCAGTTACACAATGGCAAAGTACGTTAATACTTAATATAACATAAATTGATAGAAGATTTTTTATTCGAATTTTTATTATTCTTGGCGATCGCAGCCTCTTTTACTATTGTCGGACTGTCCAATAAGATTCAACATCCAATTATAATGTTTCTAGATAAAAAATCTTATTGACTATCTGAATGAAGATTGGAAAAAGTTGAATGGCGTGGAGGAATATGAAATTATGAAAACGTATGCCATGAAAGTAAAACTGATTTCCTTGGCATATTCCTGTAAGGATAAATCAATCGATATTATTTTTATTTTAACGGATGATAGACGATTTCTTTTTTTGTAGTATTTGCTTACGGGGGCACCAGTATATTCATGTTAATTACCCTCGTACCCAAATTACTAAATATCCTGTTACCCTTGAACGAATCTCGTCCTATAACTACACCTTACGACGTCTACTATTTCGTCGACGAAGAAAAATATTACTCCTACATTATGTTTCACATTATTGTGTGCTTTGGTATAATTCTAACAACCGTACTCGCACATGATTTCATGTTTCTGGTTTACATACAGCATGTCTGCAGTCTCTTTGCTGTTGCTGGGTAAGAATATCTTTTTACACTGTTTTAATTTAACACGACTGATTAACTGTAGAATTGTCGCCTAACTATTCGCAGATTTCATTTTGAGACAGTATCACGTAACGATCGTAACGATGTTGCGAATAATTATCCAAAAGACCGAAAAATTTACGATCGCAAAATCGCGATTTCCGTTAATGTACACTGGCGAGCTTTACGGTAAGTGCACAATAGTATTAAATAAAACGTGTGCTAAATATACAAAAGTACATATAAAAAAAAGACATTATCAATTTATATACAAAGTATGTTTTTATGTATTGAGCAGATTTGCGGAGATGCTTGAAGACATCTCTTGCACTGCTTTCGCGGCACAAATTTTGATAATGACCATAACAATGAGCATTACTCTACTACAAGTACGTATCTGTTTGTCGTTGAAGATCAACTTGGTATTCACGTATTTCGTGTTACTTACAGATTATCTTAAGTTATTATTTGTTAAATCATTATTTGTGCTTATATGATTAATAGTTAAGAGACTAATAAAGCAAAAGAGATTATAATATTGTATTTGTCTTCGAGATCGCGTTACAGATTGATAATATTCAGGAAACGCTGAAATGCATAATATATATATTAGCTCAAGTATTACAAGTGTTCTGCTTCAGTCTGCTAGGTCAGATATTGATTGATCACAGCGTGAAATTGCGCGACAAAATGTAAGATTGTAACCATCTAAATTTGGTGGAATAATAAATTTGTTGACGATTGAGATACAAAATTGTTGCAGATACAATTCCATCTGGTATGAAATACCGGTGGAATCACAAAGGCTACTTCTGTACGTGATGCGAAGGTGCATGGAACCCTGTTTTTTAAGCGCCGGCAAGATTTATGTCTTCTCTTTGAAGAGCTTCACTACGGTAAAGATTATTTACGAACTTTATGTTGTTACATGTTCCATTGAAGCCTCTCTTAAAAACGTACTGACTCTTATCTTAAAGGTTGTGCAGTCTTCAATGTCGTATTTTACTGTACTTGCATCCTTCCAATGATTAATATTCAATATATAATTTGGATATAGTATGCAACTTTAATCTATATATTATAGTGATAGAAATTGTGCAATGGAAATAATACTTACATTAACTTATTACACTGTTAAAATGTCGTTAAATATTTTTTAAATTTCGTTGTTTCACGGAAATTATAAATTATGAAAGGAAATAAGCAGGGATGTTAAATAAAGATATGGATAAAAAACTGTAATATTTATTTTAAGTGTTGAAGTATGTTCACTTTTCATTTGATTTTAAAGGAAGAATATTGGATTCTAAGCTTATTGTCAGTGTCTTTTTCATTTTCACTATCTTGATTTCAGATTGAACAAATTGATAAAGCCTTTATATAAATAGTCAAGTATTTTTTATCTTATTTACAATGTAAAACTACATTTGATTTAAATTTTAAGATTAATTTTTGGCCAATTTTTCGGATTTCTATCCTTGTGCTGTGTTACAAACTGATATTTCTATTTGCGGAGTTAGTTGTAATTTATATATATGTAATTTATATTATGTATATCATAGTAGTTATATTTACCGTATTCTTATAACGATCAATGATCAATGCATAATTTTGGATATTTGTGCAACTACAATTACATTGTAGTGACAGAAATTGTGCAGTAAAAAAATAGTATTTACATTAACTTATTAATTCTGAACAAATTATCAACATTATTAAGATATTACCGTTAAATATATTTTTAAATCTTGCTGTTTTACGGAAGTTACAAGTTATAAGAAGAAATAATGGAATGGGAAATGAAGAAATGAGTAAGAAATTGTAATATTTATTTTAAGTGTTAAATGTGTTTACTTTTTGTTCAGCCCTTATAAAAATTTTATACTAGTACTGGCCAATTTTAATTACTTATTCTGAGTATTAAAAATATTATTAACGAAACTTTTTTTAGTATTAAATTTTTATAAGGGAATCTTAGAGGGAAGTTATTACTCGAGTTTTTAGTAATGGACTAGGTTTTATTTGCATCTAATATAGTACATAGTAACGTCGTTAGCGCAAGTTGCGAAAACAAGAATTTAAAATCATTATAACTGATGAAATTTCATTTAATGTAAACAAAAATCACGCGTTATCGGTATTAGCGAGCATGTCGTCTCGCCCGAAACGGTCATATACTACACTTGTCAGTGATTTTTCGATATTATTATTACAAAAATCAAAATCGTCAAAGTTAAGCTTGAACAAAGAGAAATGAGTTTTAAATATCTTAAACATTTAGTTTGATAACTTACTCACCTATATTATTATAATAAAATCTTTTTCGTGTAAGGCAAAAGTTGTACCGCGAAAATATTATCAACTTTCTCCAAATATTTTATAGCAATTAAAACGAATGTCATATTGCAGCGTCAATGAGTACCACTCAGTATATCGTTCGGATATTCCGTATAGGAGTTTTGGGATCGTCAACTCTTTCTTCATAAATAAAAAAGTGTAACAAGAAGGAAGGCCGAGAGATAGATTCGATATCATAAAATCGACGATATTTTTTATTTCGATGACTCGTAATGTTGAACTTGAGACTGTAAGTTTTACGATCTAACGGGATATGTACGTGGATATATGCGCATATGTTGTACGCAAGACGAAATGTCTCTGTCGCATTTTCATCGCACATCGAGCAGTATTTTTAACTATCTTTGAATATTGGATACTACATCATGTCTCTTCGATTTACCAGTCGAGAGGAAATTTGATCTTGCCATTCGATATAGTAAAATACTCGTAGATAAAATCTTTCAAAACCACTAAGCTTTCGAACGATGCTTTTGCATCAAGCTTCCACCGCTCAATTGTACGCTGAAGATACGTAACAATGAAAAAAGAGACGGCTTTCTTCTTAGCTTCTTTCGAAGATAAAAACGGCATCTGTCGCTTTCGAATCTACCGGATACACTTCGGCGCCTTTATAATGCCCTTGTCACATGATCTCTCTTTCGTTCCTCTATAATTATTGTAGTAATAGTATTGTCTGTTTCCCGACTGCGTTCGTTTCTGTTCCTTTAACGCTTAGGCGATCGTGCGATCGTGATAAAGTGACGTCAGAAAAGATCGTGACGACCTGGCTATTTTCATATTGCGATTGTATGAATGTATATAACTGGTAATAGTATGTATATACACATTTTTCCGTGTACGTTCGACACTAATTATTCGTAGTGTATATGCATGGTATTTTGTATATATTATATATTATCGCGTGGTATATAGTATACGATATTTGTATGTATATAGATATATCCTACTCTATATATGTATATGTATATATTGTATATTTATATATAACTCTGGGTACAAATAATGCTTACAAAAATATTAATTTGGGAAGGCAAATTTTCAATTATAAGTCCGTTAGTCTTGAAATATTCACGAATGCAACAATAACAATGGCCGATTTTATCTACAATACCGAAATCATAGGGAAATCTTCGTCCGCGTCTTTCGAACTCAACACAAGTCTCCGCGTGCCAATTCGCCTCCTATCTCGGAATACAGCCCTAAAATCTCAAACTAATCATTATTTCTCCGATATCTCGAAACCTCTCCCTTTCGATGTTGTATTCTTTTCACCTTGTTTTTTATTTTTTTTTTTCATGCTTCCTGAATAAAGATAGCAGCTGTCCCAAGAACAGCAGTAACAATAAGTTAATAACTAATTGTTATCGTACACTACTTACAAATTTTACTTACAAACTCGCGTATCCTAGCGTACTATTTTACTAAATCTTTTGGTAAATTCGACGCCAAAAAAGGGCTCTGATATGATCAGTGGTTATTTCCAATATTTTTGAATATCGTTAACATGCGTTTGACTGTGTAGAATGATATCGTAATGAAGAATGATCAATATGACTTTAAAATAAAATATATACCGAGAAAATATATATATACTAATGAAATATCAATATCTTACTTGACAATCTACCAATGTGCCGATAGTAACTCTGATCACACGAAAGCCCCATTACGCCACCGCTGATACTTCTAACATTTATCTTAATTGCGTTATCAATTAACATCGTCATTAGACCCAAAAAGGAAGACTCTTGTGACGTTTTTTCACTTCCTGCTGTGGACGCTTAACCCTCTCGCCTTTCGAATTATTTATTGCTCAGAATGATAAAAATCGTTTGACGTTGCACGAAACCTTTTAATCACATTCGCTGAACTCGGCGAAAGTACTTCCGTACAACGCAATCGCGTGGATTTAATTAGAAGTCTCATTCGTTGTATCAGTAACATTTCTCGAGTTACATGTGTCATGTGAAATTACACGTAATGTATAATTTCGAACAAGATTAGTAAATACAATATTTGATGTCACCAAAAATTAAACGAAGAAATTCGTATTTAGTATTTTTGAAAATATAAATTTCCGTATCAAGCAAAATAATTAAAATTTAATAATTACTAAATCGTTAAAAAATCGATTGCTAAAATTTCTTAAAATTTTTATACAATGCAATAAATAAAACTGCAAATGTGTGCTTGCATAAAAAAGAAATAATCGTAAAATAAATTGTACATAATTACCTGTAAATAATAGCGCGTCGTAAAAAATTGCAGGAGTTGTAATCGTGAGTGTTATATACATGTCCGTTCTTCTTTTACAATAAAAAAAAAGAAAATTAAAAAAATATTAGGATTTTGTCCAACAAAAGTCTCTTCTGGCTGTAACTTGCGGAGATCTTCGTAATGTCAGAAACGATTGGGTTAAACGTTGAGAAATTCGGTGCTTATTCTAACGCTTAGTGCTTTGGTGAAAGCTATCTTGGGCCCCGATGCGCCGTGTGGCGTCCTGGACCGTCGGCCTTCCTCACAATCTCTCCACGTAGTTACCCGGGAACGTGCCAAAGTAGCCGGTTCTCTGACTGGAACCAACATACCATCCGTCGTCGCACTTCTCCATCACGTACACCGTGTCGCCCTCCTTCAACTCCAGCTCGTCGTCGTTCTGCGGTTTGTAGTTGTACAACGCCCGGTATCTGTCGAAATGTAAATGTCTATGAGTTCGATATCTGTGCTTCCTGCCACGATAGAATGATTCACGCACGAATGAGAAGATAACGGTTCAAATTTATCAAGACAAAAAATCAATAACGCATTCTGTGTCGTGTGTGAATTATTGATGATCGACTGGACTTTGTAAATTCGGACAGTTTAATATATTATTTTAGTTATACTCTAAAACATATCGATGTGAATTTCAAACCTGTTTATGTCGAGATCATGATATGAATTTAAAACCCATGGTGTTAAATCCACATTATACTAGAGTTAATATATCAACATTCACACAGTAAGAATTATATAGACACCGCTATTTTTTACAATTTATATAAAAAGGAACACGATCACAAAATATTTTCTAAAATAATAAATTGTTACATAATTATTCTACACAGTGCAATTTTAATCACTGATAACAACAGTGATCGGTTGTTGTACTGCTATAAGTATTTTGAAACATATGTTATTTAATAAATATATACAATAAATACAACAACATAAGTTATCGGTGATCCACACGTGAATGACATGTCACATAAAAAATTAATATATAATATATATATATATATATCTTCGTTTAAATGTAAAAAGTTGCAAGACTCACGGGATCGGTTCCGAATGCGTGTCGATATGCAGAGTTTCGCTGAGTTGTGACACATGCAACTTGCTCCCTCCCATACGTGGCTGAAAAGTACGAGGAGAAAGGATTGTGACGCGTGTATTTTTGAAATGCTTTCGCTTTATTAGAACTGTCTCTTTCAATGAAAATGGCGTCTCTCGGCCGTTATCCGATGTTATAATGAAAAGTTACGGGAAGATTTCAATCATGCCGCGGAGTAATTATGCCATGACACAAGATCGCGCGATAGTTACCAGTGAATTATAATGGGGCTGGGTTGTGTTGATATTGACCGGGATGGACGGCACGTAATGATGGGGTCCCATACTCATTTTCCCTCCGGACGAGCCGTTTGCTAAGAGACTGTGCGCCGCCGGAGACGCGACCGGTTTATTCTGAATCGGTGTCTCTAAAATAAAAGAAGGCAAATTTCGTACAAATTTCGTCGAGAAGCTCAATTCGTGGTGCTTTTATTAACACTCTATCAAGTTTCTTGGTTGCTTTTTTTGAAATCTTTATCTATAGTGATACTAAAAAAATATATTTTGGGGAAAGGAATACGATAAAATAATAAATTATAACAAATTTTATATTGGAGGAAAGTTGTAAGATTTTAAAAATAGATCTCCACGAATTAAAGATTAATTCGACTTTCTTGATTTAAATTACCTGATCGATGTCCGGGTTCGATGATAACTTCGACGTAGGAAATCGGAAAGATCCCTTTTCTGTTTCCTATACGTCCTTCGTACCAATTTTCGTCAACTCTCCTGGTTAAGACCACCAATTCGCCTGTGGAAAAATATCAGTAAGTATGCCGCAAAGTAATTTGCATTTCTTTCGTTACTTCAAGTCATGTTTAGAGAAATCTACTCGCAACAGTGGTCTCACCTTTCGCCAAGGATAACTCGAGATTGGTCTGGGCGATAAAGTTAAACTTGGCCCGCGCTTGTCCCTCGTGAGCCTTCTTTGGTGTCGTTCGCATCGTACCATCGTACGGTAGGATCTGTATAGAATAAATTATAACTAAGTAAAAGCACACACAACACATACTTTGTTGCCAGGTATCCAACTTTCACTTCTCGCATCTACGCATATTAAAATCTAGATTCATCTGGCGATTACCTCGACGTAGTTGGAAGGGAACAGTCCGATCATCGCGTTGTATTCTCCCTCGTACCAATTCTTGTCCACCTGTCGTCGAACAAATATGAGGTCACCGCGCCGGAAAGTCAATTCCCGGGACGACTGACCGACGAAATTGTAGAGTGCTCTTGCCACCAGACGCGGCTCCGGTGTTTGATCTTGGGATCGACTTCGCTGGCTCAAATCGTCCACGAAATCGTCGTAGCGATTCAGGGGTATGGGCGACTTCTGCGATGGTCTGGAAATTGTTGAAGTGTTGTCGAGAAGATGGAATGGTTTCTCTCAGACGCGGCGAACCAGGATTGTCTTTCTGTTTGCTTCGGGTAAATGCTAACTCTCCTCGGCATTGTGATGATTATCGAGTACTCGCGGTCGAAATACGCCTCGGAGGAATGTAAATCTATTCTTTCGATATACTTTGCAGTCTTTTTCAGGATTCATGATAACTCCAGCCAATATGTTTTACAGTTAAATAGTCGATAAAGTTAACTAATCCTTATACATTACTCGCGTGGTTTTTTTTAAATATAATTACTTGTATACTTTTGACATCTCCACATGATTTTTTAAATTTTTATTATTCTATTTGAAGATTTGACAATTAAATACAGATTGATAATCATTTATACACGTTGAGAAAAATTTTCTAAATCTTAATATATATTTTTTTTAATAGTACTAAGTAAACATTGCAAATATTTATTTAATAAAAAATGATAGCTGAATCAAATTACTGCTTTTTATTATATATGAAATGAATATATGTTTATATTTACAGCAAATATTCACATAGAACTATACAAATAAATATTTATTAAAACTGAATATTTTTCTCAGTGCATCTTTTAGATAAAGGTAAATGCTAAAAATTGTTTTTAAATTATAAAAAAATTGTGCTAAATATTATAACGTGCATTCATTAAGCAAATTTATAAAACCAAGATGTCCTGGACACTGCGAGTAATAAATGGGTAAAGATTAATGCAGAGTTTCTTGAAACATCTTCTTTTCAATAAACTCAGGACTTTCTATTTCGCTATTGAGAATATCTAGGGCTACTTGAGCATCAATGAAATCTCTCTCGGTTTTTCTACCCGTGTGTGTTCGCCTACACTTTCATTGTGACGCCCGCGTAAAACAGCTCACGGTGCACGATGTGTTATGCAACGGCGTTGAATAGCAGGAAGTGTTTACGAGCCGACGACCGGGTATGACAAGCTGAAGATGCACATGCCTTTCTCCATACCATTATTAACGTCATCTTCGGAAATATTCTCGCGTACGAAGGAAAGGGACGAGGAAGCATAGAAAAGTATACGTGAGAAGGATACACGAGTTTTCCAATACAAAACGTCATTAGAGTGAGGATATTTGTTTCTTCATCGACGAAAATAATTCGAGTCTTACGCGGCTTAAAAGGATGAAATGATTGAAGCTTCGATTCGATCCGACGTCATCCATTGACTGCGCCTCCCGAATTAAAAAGGACGAAAAGAAAGAGGAGGAGATATCCTTTGTACTCACATGAAATTATCCGTGTGCCTGCGAGAGTCGATGTCGTGCAACTCCTGAAGATACTTGCGACGGCGCTCCTCCTGGTAGACGCGCCGCATGTTCTCCGCGCTGCGACGCGCGAGCTCCTCCTCGCTCAGCGGCTCCTTCGCCTCTGTACGCACCGGCGAGCGATAGTGAATCGTCACCTCACCCTCCACATAACGCCTCGGCGATTCTGCATCAAGCGAGACGCGTTTATCGTCACTGATCGACCCGATCCGCGGAACGTGTCGCGTTTCAACCGTTAGAATTTTTTATACAGGACGCTTTAATACGATCTTCTCTATTTCTATCTATATATGTATACATTTAATGCAATTTAATTTCGATTTAATTAAAGCCTGACCTGTGACACGCATGACGAGATGCGACGCGAGAGGGTGTTGTTAATTTCGGTTTAAATTATTCGATTGACGCAAGAGCGTTTTATTGGGGCGCGGTTTAAATTCGCGTGCCATTTCATCGAGTTAATCGTCGTCGTCAACCGCTCCAGTGAACCCGCAGTCGTTATTAAAAATGATGGCAAATCGTTCGATGTCGATCGTAGATTCATAATACGCGACAGTCTAAAGTATGAAATACGATCCTTACATCGTGACTCTTTGTTCTCAATCGTGGACGTTATTTTAATTCGAATTAATATAATAAAGGGTTTTTTTTTTAATAAAAACAGCATTATACAATGAATTATTTCATCCCCTTTTAACGTTGGTAAAAAACAAGGATGTAATAATTCATTGTGCTACACTGCGTCTTTGCTGGAAACATCATAGTGAATTAATTTTGTTACTTTACAGGCTACATTAAATTAATGCACATTAAAGGCTACTTTATATAAAGTACCTGCAGTGGCATAATATAATTAACTTTGAATTAACACTGAAATAATGTCTGCACATTCTGTTAAATAGCATGACGATATCCTAATTGAATAATTTAATCGTTAAAATATTTGCATGCTTTTACTGCAGTGGATGAAACACATTGCATAATACTATACGATTTGTATACTATATTTTGTTGATAACAACTGTAAAATTTAGTAGAATTATTTTTCTGTTATGTCTTCTTTGAGCTATTAAAAATATTTTTATAAACGCTAATTTCAATTCTATTGGATCACACACACAGTACAAAAGTTCTGGCTCGATTTATCATTCAAAATTAAAATAACTACACTTCTAAAAAAAAAATAAGTAAATAAATAAATTTTAAAAAAAGGATTTTAAAGGATTTTAAACTATATTTTTTTAGTTTTTTTTCTGTGTAAATTTAGTAATTTTTACATATAGAAAACTACAAACTGAAAAAAATGGGAAAATTTCTTCTCATTTTGTAGACTTCTAAAATGTTTTAAAAAATTTGCAAAAATTTTCGACTTTCTAAGCTTTGTGTGAAGCTGAAAACTTAAAGTTTTCCTTACAAAATCGTTTTTTAAAAGTTTTTCTGAGATTTTTTTATCACTGCGTTATCGCGGATTAAAAACAAAAACATTTTAACTTTGACTGCTCATAACATAACTTCATAAAAAAAATCGTAGTATCGCAATTTAAAAAACAAATACATAAGACTGAAACTTTGTTCTATTATATAGTATAGTATAATTTTCAATTTGAGTAAACTATTACGTTCTGAATTTACGTAAAATCTTTGAAATTAGACCAGAACTTTTGCACTGACCTAATATTACTTGTATATTTTAAATTATCAAGAATCTTATCGTTAGCTTTGCTTCTACATTTAACTTTGCTAATTTCATGTAAAACAGCTTTTAGTATGCATTAACGTAATGTAATGCGAGTGACCGAATTCGCTATCAAGATCACATTCGCGAGAGATGGGACTTTGATGTCTCGGCATCTTTAACGTTTGATGATGTTCAAGTCCCGACTGTTATTAGAGCACGCGACAATCATATCCAGTCAGATATAATATTACGAGGAAGAATTGAATCACACAAAAGACGACAATTTAACCCACATCGAGACCACCGCTTGTTTAATATCCCATTCTGCTACAACATATGGCTTCTTCGCGGAGAGAAACGATACTTAAGACGCGGTCGTCGACCGGCACGAGGCAAAAATCTAGATACGGTGTCTGAACATGAGTTCATGTAATGCTCGATTACATTTGATTACGCGCGCGTGATACAACATAACTAAATTATCAAACATAGCGCAATGAGTGTACAGCGATATTTGTAAAATTATAACGACAGTTATACCAATCTGGAACATGTATAAGCTTCCGTTAAATGTCCCTGTTAGTATAGCTTAACGCATTTACAGACGATTATTATTTATTTATGCAAAAGCACGTAGCAACTAACGACCGCGTATCGATTCGCGTAACGCGTTTCTCTGTCTCTATTTCTCTTGCCTCTCGTCCCTGTTTATCTCTTACGAGCATTTAAAAACTAGGAAGTTCCGTATTTCAGATGCGAACGAAAATGTTTTGCACGCAGCTGCTTTCCTGCACGCGCTGCGCGGGATAATGACGAGAGTTTATCGCGATGCAACAGCACGCGCGTGCATATACCTGCAGGCACGATGCGTACTCGCGTGCGTCGGGCAGCAACGAGACCGTGCGACTGATAAAGTGGAATACAGCTTGCAACTGATCAATTCTTAATAAAGCGCAGCCGCGATGACCAGGTCGATGTAAGCATCGTGAGAGTGCGAACCCGTGGCACGCAACCAAATCTTTCATGGCACGTATTATAGAACTATTCGAAATATATTTCGATATCAGTCTTAAACGTAAGCATCGTGAGAGTGCGAACCCGTGGCACACAACCAAATCTTTCATGGCACGTATTATAGAACTATTCGAAATATATTTCGATATCAGTCTGAATTTGTTTTTTAAATTGCGATACTACAATTTTTTTTGATGAAGTTATGTTATGAGCAGTCAAAGTTAAAATGTTTTCGTTTTTAATCCGCGATAACGCAGTAATAAAAAAATCTCAGAAAAATAGAAATTATTCTATTTTTTTCTTTAAAAAACACAATACACTGAAAAAAGAGTGTGATAATAGCCATAAAATTGAGATGGCTGCAATCGAATGTTTGGTCAATCCAATCAAAAATAATTTTACTTTTTTATCTTTTAATAGATTCTTATTAATATCTTACACTACTAATATTCTTATAAAGATGTTTATTAGCATGAAAAAAATTGTTACATTGCCTGTCGATATAATAAGTAATATTATTACTCTGATTCTGCTTATATAAATGCGTTTCGAAATCGAAAAAGATTTCAGGGCACAGTTTGCAGAATATGTATATAAATTCACACAGAAATATTAAACACTAAAATCCGCTTTAATGAAATATAGGAATTCTCATATTTAATTATAATAATTTTACTTTTCTAAATATTTGCAAACGGTTGATTATAATTATCATATCTGATAATACTTGATAACTAAACATTTAAAAAAATTAAATTATCTTCGATTAAATTAATCGAACATTTGATTAAAATTATGTCACTCAATATTTGACTATTTTATCAGATTATTTTCAGTATAGAAGTAAAGACACATAGTTGAATAATTACGATCGGAATCTACTCCAAATACGTACTCGGGTTCCAATTGCAAGAAATTTGTTTTTCATTCCAAAAACAATTGAAAAGTGTGAAGAATCACAATGCACGATAACAGGAAAATGTTATAAAGTAAAATCATGAAGCAAAAAAAATAAAACGGATACACGGAATATAAATAATAAAAAACAAAACTCTTCTTTCGGATCAGATTTCAAATCGCAAACTTTTGTCCTTCTTCAGTGAAATCTCTCTGGATCCTCTCGCGATTCTGCAGAACTACTTTGTTTCATACCGTCATTACTCGTGTAACCCAATTTGTTAGCGTGTAATGCTAACTCATCACAAATGCCGAAACGAGAAACTGAATTTCAGTCTCTCTTTCTCAGAACGCCGCAACCACCTTTCACCGCTTTCATTGAACGAAATTCTCACGCGATCGATTCTTTCTCTACTTCTCTGTTTCTCGCGCTCATCCTGTACCAAGACTATTTTGTTACGGTACTTTATTATTCTTTTTATCTGATCCTCTCTTCATATAATTTAATTTCGGTTTACCGTTCTATTCTCGACGCGTTTCTAGAATCTTTCGAGGATTATGAGAAGAAAGCTTTTCGCCTTATGACTTATGTCGTGTCAACTATCTTTAACCGCTGGTAATACAAAATTTTAGCCCTTTTATCAGCAATAGAAATCTTCGAAAAATAAAATTAATTTTTTATTCAAATAAGAAAAGTACCTATTATGATCGAAGTTAGATGTTGGAACAATACATTTATATGTATCTTTAAATGAATTTATCTCAGATATACATGCCGATTATTTTCGAACTTTTGCAACACAATCTAACTAAAGTAATATATGAAAAATTTTTTATTGTTCCAGACTATATCAAAATCTAAAAAAATTCTAGTATACTTGTTAAAGCTTCAACAAGTTTTTATCACCGTAGAAATTGAATGTATATTGTATTTTATTTATTTTTTATAGAGAGATCAAAAATTTTTATCTACCAAAATATCGATGTTTTTGAAGATTTCAATTACTGACGAAAAGGCTTAAGGTTAAATATAAATTTCAAATTTTTTTATTCTATTATATTTTATATAACACAGATTGCTTTAATATATCAATGTTAATTTAATATATGTGCTTTAATATATCTGATATAGATATGTTTTAAAATACTTCTATCGACTTGGCTCTAAATATGTACTCTAAGCTTATTAAATTTTCTATGTTAAAACAATGTTCCGGAAAGGGTATGCTGCTCTACCTAATTGGTACCTTGATTCTACTTATTTCTCTATTTTTTCTCTCTCTTCTCCTCAATCATCGCGCCAGCGACACCAGCAACAGCTAGCCGAGGCGATTCTAACGGGGCGCGCGGCTATTTACGCGCGGCAGGAAGAGCATTATTTCAGGAAAATTATGCGCATGTTTACTGACTGTACGGAATCGGTCCGTAGACCGTAGACGGAAGCGCGCTTCCGGCGGCATGAAGTCCGCCAATCGGACTCGTCTGATCGAACAAAGGGCTGCTGGTGATTCGGTCACGGCGGCAGGCATCAGGGTCAATCGGAAGTATTTTCATCGAGGCGGGATCTGCTCTCCGCAAATCGCTCGTAGAGCTCTTGCTGACAAGCTGGGGTGCCTGCAGCTCAACGGCCAACGAGAGATCGCCGCAAGATTTGTGCCGAGGTCTGGACGATTGCCGTCTTCTGACAGAGTCTCTTCCATGTGGATGACCGTCCACGATCTTCGACAGGGTATTATCTGCGACAACGTCGTTAACAGCTTGTACGTTCTTGGCGACGGTCAGCAGATCTTTCACGTGATCTTCATGACGACGCAGAATCGCCACGTCGACACTATAATCATTCAAGCACTTCCTCTCGTTCGCTTCCATGAGTTCGCATTGCTCGTTCACCATGCTCAGGTCTAAGGGAGGAGGAATTCTCGCCGCCTTGACCTCGCGCCGTGGGGTCAAACGGTTGGGCGAGACCAATACGTTCATCGCTGATGTCGATTGTCCACGGTTGATCGAGCGTGTCTGATCTACAATCTTCTCGCATTGTCCCGATCGTTGTTCTCCTCGGGATTGCTTGAAGAACTCGACGCGACTCGATTTCACGACACGTGGCTCGAGCTCGTGATCATCCGACGATCCGAGTAATTCGAGTCCTTCGGGAACGTTAACCGCTCGAGCGACGTAGAGCGGAGTGTCGAGGTTCCGCTTCAGGATCGTTAGATTCGGCAAAGACCTGCAAAGGTCTAAATCCCAGCAAGTCCCATCCTCGCTTTTTGACACGATCATCTTGTCGATGTTCCCCGCGATGGAGTCCGATCGCTCGCGATAATCGCGGATCATCCGAGATAGAGGATCGTTTAGAGAAAATTGATCCCCCTCGAGTTTGTTCTTCCGCGCCAGTCGATTTTTCGCCTCGTTCGTGTTGCGGTGTACCCCGCTTCCATCCGGCGAATCCCAGTCTTTTTTACGAGTCTTAGAATCGATGTTTGCGGTCGAGCCAAAGGTGTACTCCGGAAGATGCT
Organism: Cyphomyrmex costatus; assembly: GCF_001594065.2. Lineage (NCBI taxonomy): Eukaryota > Metazoa > Arthropoda > Insecta > Hymenoptera > Formicidae > Cyphomyrmex > Cyphomyrmex costatus. The sequence continues at coordinate 536,968 of NW_017275998.1, forward strand.
TTCCTTGGTACCACGCATCGGGATTGTACTCGTTCTCCTTGACGCGGGTCTGACACGATTTATCCTGCATTTTTCTCTCGCTCGTCACGTCTCGAAATCGAGCTTCCTCGACGAGCGGTGTGCCCTCGCTCCGTTCATTACTCGCCTCATCGAGTTTAACGGACATTACGTTCCTCACGTCGGCTCGTCTTATCTCGCTTCCGGGTAAGATGTTGACGAGCAGTCTGCCGTCTCGCCGAGCGCGACCGTTCCTGCGATTGACGACTCGAGACAAGCTCCTCCTGGCGAACTCGGTTAACGTGTCCATCTCTTCCTCCTCTTCCTCGGGAGTGCGCGTGGCCTGAGCTCGGGACTTCCGGTCGTTTATACTGCTCACGGACGATTGATTGCTCTGACTAGTGAGCGTCTCGGTGCTACCGAACCCGGTGCAGCGTCTTGACGTTTCCTGGTTGCTCCTTCCGACATTCCCGGTGAGACCGTTGCAATTCTGCCGTGCGTTCCCCGGCGTGTCAGCGAAGAACTGTCGCCTGAGATACCGATTATGTTCAAAGATTTCATGTAGCCGCTCCCTGCTGTCGCTGAAGTGCTCCTTCTCGAGCCCCTCGGGATATCGCGCGGATGATCCGCGTGTGGCAGGACTTCCGGAAGAATGCAGCGTCTCCTCCAAGCAGTTTCGATCTCTCGGGATTGTTTCGTGCGAGACGAGCTCTAGACATTTTCCCGGATCACTGCAGTAATAGTCCTTGTAATCCTTGTAAAAGTACTCCCTCTCGAAGTCCGTCCGTGGCTTCCAGCTCCATCGGGAGTTCTCCGGTTCAAGACAGTCTCTTTGTAAGGGTGTGTCATGATCGTCCTCGAAACGCACCGTGCACGCTCGTTGCATTTCCGGCATGGAAGCCCGTTGATAGGTGTGCCTCTCGATCCGCGTGTTATCTTGTTTGTCGCGTCGGATCACCGGCTTGTTCGGATGACGGAGTTTGACCAGGTTGTCGATGTCGTTCGCCAAACTGGTCCACTGTACACTACGCTCCAGATCGGCGACACGCGGCAATATCGTTCGAGTTCCCACTTCGTTCACTGTATTCCTCATCGTGAGAACAATAGCTCGCGAATATTAAGTCGGATTTGCGAATGTTCTAAAGAGAAGTTAATAAGGCACTCGGTATCCGTGCGACACGTTTACCAAACTCTGTATATCTCCTCCCAGTTTCTCATGTTTCCTTTAATTTTATGAGAAAAATTTCTGATTAAACTAACAGAAGAATGGGATTTTGATGAGACTAAATAGAATTTCTGTTTTAAATATTTTAGAACGAAATTTGAAAAGGAGCGGTTTTGTTAGAGTGAGATTCACTCCAAGGAATTTAGAGTTTGTCCTCGCTAAAATGTTAATCTTGTTAAGTTTCTTTTGTTGATTTGATCATGAAAATTTTTTTCAGTGTACGCCTCGTTGCCGAGCGGAAATCGTGATCGAATCAAACATATTAATCTCCGGCGAACGGGATCGAGGACGATTTCTCACCGGATATTGCGCAAAATCTGATCGACGATCGTGACGATCCTCGCGAAATTAATCGCGCGATTATAAACAGAAATGGAAAGCGCGATTCTCCTGCGTTAAGCAACCAATTCTTGGCGACAGGCAACCGAGTGGAGAGATTCGATTTGTTATTGTCGTCGGGCAATGACTCGCGATCATTTATTCAACGCACCGATGTCACGTACGATCACTTTTACGTCAGTTTCAGCATTAAGAGCCGTGTCGTCGTAACGGTGACTCGTACGCGAACGGATGTTCGCAACGTGAGCTGCAACGTCGGCTATCAAGGTTGAAACGATCGTATCGTTCCGTGTCACGTTTCTCAGTGTGCCAATGTCTTTCGTTTCCGTATTGCAAGCAATATCGTCAATACGTAAACGTAATTACGACTCCGATCATTTTTGTGTGTCGCCATATCGCGGCGTTATCGTCTCTCTCTCTCTTCCTTCGACATAAACAAGAACTTTCAACGAAAGTTTAACGTTACTCATCGCGTCCCATGAAACGTGAAGTTATAATATATATCCGGGCGACGTAATGACGTTGACTCATTAACCGCAGACCTCGTAACGTGTAATTAACGAGAATGGAACGAGTCTCCGCGAAACTTTCGCGTGCTGTCGCGGCGCTACAGAAAAATGTGAAGAATACACCGTTTAAGGAAAACCGTGTTAAAGGCGAGAACATTCACACGTAATCTGGAGAAGAGCTACTTATTAAATCGACCCCCCCACGGAAAGGCTTAAGTACCTTAATGAAGTGCGTGTATTTGTGTTGCACCGACGAACGGGCGCAAAAACTTTCTCTGAGAAAGGTGCTACTTGCACTCTCATGGGTATTCTATTCAAATGAATCTCCGGTGCAATGTGGATCAACGCATTCACGAGGAAGATGTACTGTGTCGCGTTCTTTTCTCTCAATGAGAACGATTTCACTGACAAAGTGTCGCGAGTTATTTCTACCTCGCCGTTCCGCTTAACTATCTTTTCAAAGTTTCGAGATCGCTCTCTTATCGGACAAAGACTCGAATCTGCGGGTAATTAAGTTCGATTTCAATTTGAAGCCAAGCTATTCTCGCATTTTTCCGGCCACTGAACTCACGGCTAATATACGAATCCCGAGTTTTAACAGATCTGGTAAACGTGTCGTTCAAAGTCCGTGCTCGTCTTCGCTGTATAGACAGGATTGTCGCAAATTCCTCGTCCTAAAATTCCATGATTTTTCCCTGATTTCCAGACAAAATTTCATGATTTCTTCGAATGTAATAATATTTTGAATTTTTTTGTAATAGTTTAAAAAACTTTAAATATTGAAACAATATCAAGTTAATTTTTTTGTAATTTTGAAAACTGTTAAATATTTTGTTGACAGAACAATTCAACATAGCAATGTAAACTGCTATTATATTATATTAATGTTCTTGCACTGTTTGCATTTTATTGTTAAGTTGGTAGTATTCAAAAACTATTTATGTAGGTGTGACATATGCATATCAAACTTCTTTAAAATCAAGGACTTTATTTTAGAAAATTTCGAAAAATTCTCAGACTCTTGTCCGATTGTTTTCAATTTCCTTGATATTTCTGTGATTTTCAGTAATATGGTAACCCTGTACAGATAAATTTGCGTCGAAATCCGGTAATATCGGATGACTTGCACGCATAATACGTATCAGATCGCACAGAATTCACTTCGAAGCAATTAACGTATCACTCAACGTAACGTGACGCAAAACTTCCGTCAAACGGGCGTGAACTGCCGATTTAACACGATTATCACGTCTTGAGGAGAGAGAGCCTGCGTCTTGTTAAAATTGATTGAATTGTCTTACACTCACGTAACAGCGTATCTCGCCGACACCTGTTATCGGTACCTGCGTAGCACGACGCACGCGAAACGCGTCTGAGGAAGGCGCCGCGACGTTGGCACCGGTTATCGCGGCTCCCTACTCCTTGAAGAACGGTTCACCAAGCAGGAACCACGGAGAACGTCTTTGAACGAGGTACACTCACGCTTCCAATGGTTTCAAACCAAAACTCAGACTCCTCGATATATTTTGGGACGTTGGGTGTCAACGTTAAATCACACGATAATCCACGACGTCTCGCCATGCGGAAAGAATCTTGAATTATTCTTGCCAAATACACGAGAGAAAATGTACACAGCTACATAAAGTTCGTGGGAGAACTACGTAAGCGCCATTTCTTCGAGTCGTTATCCGTAAAGATAAATATATGGTCGTCGTAATAAAAGGCGTTCAAGGCCACTGACAAAAGCCACGTTGTTGTACGATGTTTCTCGCGTGCGATATGAGCGCATCGCAGAATGTAATGAGTGCTGTTTTGCACGCTAATCACTTTCCACAGCACGCCAATTATTCACGACGCTGACGGTATTATTTTCTAGACTGGTATCGTTTCTCGCGAGGAATGGCGCGATGGACTGACTATAGATCTCATTCACCTGGTATCATCGACGAAACTGCACATGTCGAACAGGAAAATACGCACATTAATCATCGAGAGATTAGATAAGAAGGGACGATCGACAAGAGGCTCCACGTTTGTGGCAAATATTTGAAATAACGACGACTCGATGCGAAGATTGTCGTGGTGCCGTAGACGTTCCAAACTGGTCACGCGATCTCACGATTAGGTATGTTAATTGCGTTACGCAACGACAATGACATTCGCGCGCGATGGTCGAATTTATATCGCGCAATATTAACTTAAGTGTGTGGACACCACGACAACCGGCTTCGGCTTCGACGCTGTGATCATCGCGTCGAAAATAATCGTGACCGCCACTTGTACCAATTTTAGCGGCACGTAATATCGCGTATGCGGTATGATCTAACGTTAAGCGATACGATCGACATCATTAGCATTAAATTTGCCGAGGCACTGTGTCTTCCTGTCTTGAGGTTGCATGTCGCGTTTCGTAACATTAAATGAATGACTTTTAAATAGCTTCTCGAATCGACGCAAGATTTCGAAAAACCAAGCAGGTTTTATTTAAAAGATTTTTTTACTCTAATCAGAGAGAGAGAAAGAGAGAGAGTCTCATAACAAGATAAAAATATATTCTTGATGTACTTAATCTTATTACAATCTTATAAAACTATAAAATTAAAATAATATTTAAATTAGATCAAATTTTCCTATTCTTCTCCCTCGAATTAAATAAGATTGACTTATGATTCTGTCTTCTAATATAGAATAACTTCGAATTAACCAATTCTCGGTTCCACTTACATTTCGTTTCCTAATTTTTAGAACTAAAGAAAGATAAAGAGTAAATTAAATCAAGATTGAAGCTATATAATCATTGAAATGGGCAATATTGTTTTAAGATAAAAATAACTGAATAACATATACAAAGTTATTTCAGTTATATATTCTCACATTTAGAATAAATTTTTACCCGATGTTATAATGCACGATACTAGCGCTATAATATTTAATATGAAACTGACGTTCAAAATCATTTTATTCTAGACCCAAGAATTTTCCATTTAAAAATAAAATATTTTTTTTTATAATAATAAATACATGACAGTTCCTACAATTATTTTATTTTGTAACAAATCAAAGAATAATAATATTAGATCCGGAAATCTTTTATATAGGTGTATACAACACAACTAAATGGGTTGTGTGCTTTTCGTGTCGCGCACGCATTGTGCTTCTACGTATTCACGTGTAAATTGAACAACAGCCAGTTCACTGTTACCTTCCCGTTAGGCAATTAGTATGCGGGACTACTGTTTAGCGGAGTCGGGAATGCCCTTGACATCGTAAAACTGATGAAGTGATTTAGGGACTATGTCTTTGATATCTTAATACGTGCAATTATTCCATCGTAACTGATTTCTGAGTTGGATATTCCGGATTGTGGCGACAACACATTGCTTATACGAATTGATCGGTAAGCTGAATATAATCAATCGGTTACGTAACAGATAAACGCAGTTTTTTCCTCGTCCATCGAAACGTTGCCATCATTTTTATCGCAAAAAACCCGACATTTCCTGATTACTCGTTTCCCCTGTTTTATGCAATATAGAACGTAACATAATTTCAAATATGTAGTTCTATTAAATTTGTTATGTTTTTAATATGCATGCAATTAATGCGTTTCACTTTTTCAGTCGTCATAATTGCTAGCTATCGTTATTAATACGTTACGTTCTAAATGTTTTACACATAAAAAAATTGCGAAAATATTTCAATGAAGCGGTCTAATCTCACGCTCGATCTTTTTGAAAAAGTGATAAAGTATACAGGTATCTCTAATTGTCATGCAGTGACGCATTCAACATTGATGTTTCACGTGCTGTTTCACGATCTCGCGCATCCACAGGAAAGCAGAAGCGAGCATGAGGCGCATTTATATCAAATTTCTAATCGGGGCTGCGCGGCGAGCGACTCGCCACGGTGAGATTTCTCCATATGCGAAAGTGCATATTATTTTCGGCACGTTTCGCGTCGGTGACTCGTGCGCGACGAGCGCGGCTTATGTTGTGAGTCTCAAGTAAGAGAAGTGGTCACCGTTTAGACAACTTCTGATTGATCCGCCACATTTTGCCAGGTCTGTTTAGATAGAATAAGACGTGTGGATATTTCATTCTATCTCATGCATAATTTATCTCATTCGTCTCTGTTAAAAATATCATGAAGTTTAATAAACTTTTACACAAGTTGAATTTAATTTCATGACATTACATTTTTTATATTTTATGCATATGCATTTATAATTGAAAAGTACATTTCGTGTACACGTACGTGAAAGTGCTCTTTATAAAATTTTATAAAATTTAATCTACTTTTAATAAAAATTTTATATGAATTTGTAAAAAAAACTTAATGCACGTGTTCATTATATTTAACACTACTGTAACTTACTTAGTTTTTAATTAAATTATTTATCACTTTTTAGTTATCCCATGACCATAAAAGCTTCTGTGTTACATATTACTTAAATTTATTACAGTGTACTTTGAGAGTGCAGGTTCTGAAAAATATGGCGGATCGATCAGAAGTTGTCTAAATTAAATATAGTGTTCGGTTTCTTACTTGAGGATTCTAGACTTATGATTTCACAGGCGAGACGAAGAAGTGCGAATAAGCGCGAATGAACAGCTTGCTTTTAATGAGAGTGACGCGGTTTGTACTCATTGAGGCGAGCTGCTCGGTCGCGACTATTCGCATTCATTTGCTCGAACTGGACCAGGCATTATGCGAACGTGCGGATAACGAAGCCGCAATGATGTACCAGCCGGATGAGCATCGAAGTACTCCCGACCGACCACACGATTATTGCGCTCATGCTCGATCGCTCGTGCAAACGTTCGTTGCACGATCTCTTTCCTGAGCACGCGTCGCTCATGCATCCCGAGTCACATGCACCATGATGCATTATCACGACGCGCATTTAGCAAGTGCCCACGTCGACTACGTGCCCGAACTTTAATGGCTCTAGATCGATCAACCTTAACCCGACGACGCGTACACAAGATGTATGCATTTCGAAGAGGTTTACATACTCCCTTTCTTATACTCTCTGCTTTTCCTAAGTTTAGAATTGAAAGTGTTTGAATACACTGAGGAAAAAATATACTAAATTTTAACAAATAATTGTTTGAATAGTACTAATATAACATTTATTTACTTTCTCTTGAAAATAAGTACTTGCTAAATCAAATTAATGTACCGAATATTTGGTACACTTAATAAATATTTAACTGGCATTATTCAAACAAATACTTATGAAAATTTAGTACACTTTTTTCTTTCAGTGTAGAATGGAATAAAAGCATTTCGTTATAATGATTTTAGATATTAGCTTTTAAACAAAATTATTTGCAGGAAAATCGTCCGGTTGGTTAAATATGTTTAGTTTCCACGAGAGCCAATATGCCAGATGTTACAAAACACCCGGTAGAGTAATTCAGACTGCGACACGCGTGTGAACGGACAGACGCACACAGAACATACAATAATAAAATATACATAATAATAATAATGAGCTTTGCAATCGGCATTACCTTGGCGATCGTCTCTGCAGTGCTGGGATTTTGGTGGCGGCGGGGGTGCATTCGAGTATTCTACGAATGAGCGGAAAAAAATTAAAATAATAGTTAGCCGTTCTACAGCTAGCTATAAAAATCAACTCGCGGGATTCAACGAGGAATCGCACACACGTTGCCGAGCGAACCTGTCGGTCAACTTGACACACACGTTCTTTTCTAATATCTAACGATATTGGTGCCACGAGAGGCGGTAATAATTTTTCGATTCAATCGCACAATTTAACGAACTTAAACTCTATTTTTTCAATCAACCAAAAAAAAAAAAAACTAGATTTATTTCTAAAGACGCGGAGAAATTTCTTGGCTCCTCCTTCCCGCTTTTGAAATCTCTAGGGAGATTCAATCCAGCCTAGATGCTCCAAATGGCTGACGAAATTTCAGACCTTCGAAGGTGACGGTAGGTCGCGCCATGTAGACAGGCAGAGTCGGCCACCAGGTTCTATGCTTTCGCACGGCGGTGGGCGAAGGCGGCGGAGGCGGTGGTTGGTACCTGAACCTCGGTCTGTGCTTGTCGGGGTCGAAGGGTTGTCCGGCGAAGACAGTCTGCTGTGACGGTTTGAGGATCGACGCAGGGATCGTTCGCGGTCGCGTCGGCGACGAGGAAGTGGCACGCGGACGTTCCGGTTTCCTCTTGTCAACCGACGAGGAACGTGTCTTCGAGGTACCTCGGTGAATCCTGAGGTCGGCCGGTGACGACAACGAGCGCATGTTGTCCCGACGACTGGGATACCGGTGCGCCACCCACTTCCCGGCCAGGTAGGGCGCGATGTCACGAAGTTCACGCACGTCCGGCGCCGACGTGAACATCTCGCCCATTATGGAAGTTCGGCCACCACCGATGTCCGGTGATTCGAATCTTTTCCGCATTCGGCAGACCGGTTTCTTCGCCTCGAGTTCCTTCGTCTCCGCTCGTCTGGTCACGTGGTTGGTGATAGTGCTGGTAGCTTGAGGCTCCTTCAATTCGACTGTCTTGCTGATGACGTCAATGTGCGGCATCGAGAGGTTCTCCCGGCGTAATGGCACCCGGGGGATCGGTGGTGACTCGCCTCGTCGTCCTACTCGCGGTCGTTTCTTCGTCGTCTCAAATCTCCTGCGTAACCACGCCACATCGACGTGCTCATGCGGTTTCAGGACATTGCCACGCTCTTCTCCTTCGCTCGCCTTCTTCAACAAGCTCCGCGCCAATTCCGGATCGCTGCGAAAGCGCTTCGGCGCGGCGGTGATCCTGACGCGCCGAGGCAGATCCTCGGCGCTCTCGAATCTCGCGCGCAACCTGCGCACCGTCCCGTTCCGCACCAGGTTGAGATAAGCTCGCCAGTACCTCTCGGGATCCGGCGACGAACTGCGCGGCCAACCACCGCCGCTGTCCACGCTGCAGGACGAGTTCGATCGCGTGGTCGCGCGATACGGACTGACGCTACGCGGCCTCGCGTCGTGTTCACGCTCCCGTGAACAGGAGCGGAACGACTGTCGTTGTTGTCGTGTACTCATCGCTTCCGGCAGCGTCGGTGAGCTGCCGTCGATCTTTCGTTCCCGCGGCGACGTCGATCGCGAGCGATCGAGCCTGCCGGCAGCACCGGCGAGTGAACTGTACTTGGCTGACTCGGACTCGCCAAAAAGCTCCTTCAGATCAGCGAAGCTCTGCGACGACGGTAGCTTCTTCCTGCCGTGAAACGTCCACGTCGTAGTGGTCGTCGTCGTCGCTGTCGCCATCGGCACGATCTCCTTCTGCTGTTCTGTTCTTTTCTCAACGTTCTCGAAGAACTCGATCTTCCGCGATACATCCTCCGTCTCAGGTCCACTGCTCCGCTGGATCACCGTTCTCACTGAGGTCTCCGAACTCTCCGTCATGCTGTCTCCATCGCTGCCCGAAGCAAACTTGCTACTCGATTTTACTTTCTCAACTGGTACTGTCATAGCCAACAAGGGAGGTTTCTTCGACCATTCTTCGAGCACGGTCTCTACGCGCTGCTTGTTGCTAGGACTCTCGTTATTGGGCGTTAACACCAGCAGGAAGTCACTCTTGTCTTTGGATTTAGTCGTGTCCTCAATATATGGCGCTTCGAGGGAATAACAGGTCCTGGGGGAGGTGCTGGCCACGCTGGGCGTGTCGGGAGCACAAGGTGGTCTTGCGATACTCTTTATAGACGGTTTTGTCGGGATCTTCGTGGCCGCCAAGGCAGCAGCGATGCTACCACGAGTCTCGCGAGGTGCTAAAGGCGAGGATTGTCTTTTTCGCATCATTCTGTCCAGCACTTCTTTGCCGAGAGTCAACGACAGTCTCTTCTTCTCCAGCTCCGACATCGACGGCGAGATCGATCTCTCCGATTCTGACCTCTCAATGCTCTTCAAACGCCCAATGGAATCGCTTTTCTTTAAGTTTCCCTCTGTATCACTCTGTTCTTTTAATATCAATTCGTTTGTCGCTATCATCGAATGGCATCGTACGTGAAGACTTTTTGAATCGTCTTGAGAATGATTCTGAAAATCGTCTTCAGGCGGCACGATAATTTCGTAGTTTGTCAAATTTTCATCTTTAACAATGAGATCTTCCTTAATAGACTGCTGATGTACGCTAATTTCACGAGGCGCATCGACAACATCGCCGTTCGATTGTTTCTGAGGACTGTCGCTACCGTAAATTTCATTCAATTGCTTCTTTAGATTGGTTACCTGCTCGATGGACAAACTGCTCCAAAACTTCTTGCTGCCGCCGAGACTCCTCTGCAATGATGGATGATAATCTACGGATTTGCTGGTATCTCGAAAATTGACATTCGCTTTCTTCTGCATCGTAGTCGCTACATTCACGACCGAATTTCCGCGCCAGAGAGGTTTATATGTATCCTTCTGCATGATAGCTCTTTTCTTGGAGAATTCCAGCTCGCTTTCTTCACTCTGAAGTCTTCGAAAATACTGCAAAATATCCTCCACGGAGCGTTCCTTGCAGCGCAGCCCACAATCGCCGTGCCACCTAAATTTATCAATGTCTTTCGCGCTGAAAAGAAAGTCCTTGTCACGCTGAACGTTCTTCAGCTTTCCATAAAGCGCCTTCAGTTCCTGTTCCGCCTTTTCCTTCGATCTAATCCGTTTCCAACGATCATAATCGATGATTTCTTCGTTTCTCAACCGCGGTCGTAGATCCCCAGAGGAAAACGTACGCTCTAATTGATCCATCCTGCTGAGATTCGTATAGAAGTCGCGCAGATCTTTGTACCGTGTCGATTTGCGTCTGTGGTGCAACAATTCGAGAATATATTGTTGGTAATCCTCGCGATCCATGGACGATAATGAACCGATGCTCTTCAATGATAGATTCGAACCCTCCCTTTTGGCGTCCTCCGCCTCACCGGCGCTTCTGGCTCTTACTTTTTTCGTAATCATCAGCGAGGCGTCTAAGTTTTCCTGCTTGGAAATATGAGTTCGTCGAGACACCTGCGATCTCACCGGAGACGGCGAAGAAGATCTTGGCGAAGACTCTCTGGACTCAGGCAGAGTCTTCAATGGCGGTTCACTTAGACTGCGCTCCTTCACGTGTTCTCGCGACATAGATTCTGGACTACGGGCGCGCAACGTGGTGGACGAGCCGAAGTCATCAATGCCCAACAAACTGTCGAATTTGCCAATCTTTTGAAGAACCGACCGGCCGGGCCAGCAAACCCCGTACGGACTTGAGCTCCTAGACGAGACCACACTTTCGCGCTCCCAGTTCTTGAACTTCGAGTTCGAAACTGGCCGTTTGTGCGCCAGATACACGCTCAAAGACTTCAGGGACGGCTCCGACCTGAAGCTGTCCCTCACGCCATCCTGGAATATTTTTGCACGTTCGCTGACGAGAGACTTCTTTGCGTTCTCTTCGTGAGACTGTGCGAGCGACAGATGATTTCGTAAGAAAAGATTCTGGAAGAAAGTATCTGTGCGCGTGGCTTCCTGATGTCTCTTGATCTCCTCCACGGTCAAGCGGGTGGTCCTGGGATCTCGCTCGACATTCGGCACTATTCTTCTCAGTATTTTGATCTCATCCTTCTCGGCCATCTCCCTCCACCCGTTCAAAGTCTTGCTCACGTCCGTTTCATCGACACTCTTGTCCCTCCGTGTTTTCCTTCTTGCATCCATTTTTTTCCTGTCACCGTTCACAGTTACGCGTATTGTCTCCGGCTTCTTTGTTGGAGTTTTGACGATCGTGTGCGGCTTCTCACGAGGTCGCTTCCTCTTGTTTACTTCACTGGTAACTTCGGAACAGGACGAAGACACCGAACGCAAGGATTCTTTACTAACAACTAACTTTTCTGGCGGCTTCGCGACGATCTTCGTCTTCTTTGATTCTGTCTTAGTGATCTGTGATAGCGCGCTTTTCGCAGGAGATTTTAATGGGACGCTTGACGTCCTTTTCGTCGCTGTAAGCTGTTCAGGTGTCTTTCGCAATACTTCCTGTCCCTTGAGCGAAACTGCAGTTTTGAGAGACTTATCCACTGGACGCTTCTGTTTATTCGCCGACGAAATCGTCGAGCTCTTTACTACAGTACCTGACGAAAGTATCTTGTTCTGCACGTCTCTCGTTTCTTTCTCCTTGTTTTTCTGCAAAGCTTTCTTGACCTCCACTGGTGAGGAAAGTTCTTGTGATCTGCTTAGCCTCCTGCAAGATTGTTCTTGCTCTTTCTTCGTCAAACGAAGTTTCTCTCTCTTTGCAGTTGAGAGAAGCTCCGATTTTGTTCTGTCCGGAGATCTCTGTCTTACTTTAGTAATAACAGAAGTTGCGTGTCTGGATGGCACCTTTACTGTTGTGAGTTTATCGAGCTTCACTGAAGATTCACGAATACTTCTCGATGCCGGCGATGTTGAGGGACAAATGTGATTTCTCGCACTGCTTGACGGCAAGTTTAACTTCTTTGCTTCGAATTGAGTTTGTGACAAGCAAGGATCTGATTTTCTTTTACCGAAGGTGTTGGAGAACAAAGCAGACACTTTGGCGGTCTTCGAGGCAATTGGGCTGCTAGAGGACGTGCGTACAATTGTGCTATGAAACTGTTCACGACTTCGTCGATGTCGCTCGAGATTGTTGCAAAATCTCTCTTTTAGAGACCTAATGCTCGACACGCTGTCGGTATGCGCGAAGCACTGTTCGTGCCTGGGTTTCGAATATGCGATGTACGAATTATCGATCAATCGCGTATTCTCCGAATATAATTTCTTCAAGGTTCTGTTATGGCGCGAGGATTTTCTTCGGGGCGGTGAAGGAGGCCTTGGCGCCGACATAGCTTGTGGAAGAGCTCTACCGGAAGACAAGAGGCTGTGAGGAGGAGCTCTCATGACCTGTGGCGGGAATCTTGAATCGATCGAAGACAATATCGACCACTCATGCCACGTTGAGAATGCTGTCGTGGACGAAGTGATTCTTGACGTGCACGAAGCGCTTCTTCGATGCACGCGGATCCTCGTTAGAGTCGGCGAAATCGGGAAATATTCGATCTCCGAGTCGTCTGTGGACAAAGTTTCGGAATTTGATCCGGGTTCTCGATGTACTATCGAAGGCCCTTCGCTCTTACACCCTGCCACCGAAAGATCAGTCGTCTAAAAGTTGTCCCGCTCAAGGCTAAGCTGGTGGTCGCGCCGAGGTTCGCCGGTGCGACTGCGTGCCGATGCGAGGGTTCGTCACTCCTCATCGTGGTGTTACTGCAGCTGGCGGTGTGCTTACGTAAAAAAGAAGATTGCAAAAAGAGCAGCTTTTTGGAAAGACCGGCTCGCGCACCAATATCGATAGATTATCGAGAGAAGAGTTGTGCCATATATAAACTAAAGTGAGAACACCCGAGGTCAGGTTGCACCAATTCCACTAGTTGACTAATTCTAATTATCGATTATCTGTCCCTTCTGGATCGCAGCCTTGGCTACGACACGATATCGAGGAAGGAAAGTTTTAGGCTGATGGAGAGGTGTCGTGGATTGATTAATTAATCAATACCGACGATGCCACCGATGCGTCGTTGATTGATTAATTAATCGATACCGGCGAGTCAAGTCGGCCGGTAAGTTTATCAGTAAAGTACCACAATAGTCGCACAAACTTGGACGGATCCGTTGTCCCACGGCAATCTCTCCTTCAGTCTAATTAATCGCGATTAGTGTTAACTGACGTTGATGCAACCACCTACGGGAGATTACACATACAGAGAAAATTCGTACGTATCAAAGCTGTGTGCTTCAAACAGAGCACTACTTACACGTCATGCCACGCGTTTTTCAACACAGATCAGCACTGAGAGTTAAAATGTTCTGAGAAAAAAAAGGTCTCGACTCTTTTGTCGACACATTTAATTTTGCGAAACATCGAGGATATTTTTTTAATCCCTCCCCCCACATCGTAACTAATCTGAAATATTTATGAATCAATCATAATAATTATTCTAAAATCAAAAATATAACACTAACATTTTATAATTTTTTTTAACTAAAATAATACTAACATAAGTAAAACTAATCTCTCTCTCATCACTCGAAGTTTCGGGACGCATGCGTAATTGACAAAACACAAAGGTAATTAATAAAAATGCACACACATTGCAAGCAACCTTAAAAAACACACACCCGCATGCCAAAAATAAACTCGAGTTACACGGCCGATGTTGCTCAGCGTGCTGACTGTAGCAAATCAAGACGTATGAAAAAAGTAAGAGACAAAAGAAAGATTAAAACGCATACAGCACGAGGGTCGGAGCGACTCACCCTTTGGACGTTCTGGGGCTGGTTTGCGAAGCCCATGGAGGGGTACGTCACCACCGCTCTGCACTGTTTTGTATGCAAGTCTCTGCTCCAAAAGACTGAGCGGACTAATATCTTCTCGTCGGCGGAACACCAGCGTCGAGTCGCTCTCGTAGCCTGACTCTTTGAGGGCACTTCGCAAATGAGAAACGCCGGTGAGAGACGCCGTCGAATGACAGCTTGATTCATTACACGCAGAATTAAAGGGACCAGGAATTGACATTGTACTTACTGAGTTATGTACGGCTTGGCCGCGGCACGTGCGTTACTGCGTTGATCAAAAGGCTGGAAAAGAGGGAGGTGCCATTATCGTTATCGTTCGTTATATCGATGATCATCGATCGCCACTTATCATCTACGAAACATGCTACACATAACGCTACTTGACATAAAACGTCGCACGGCGCAAGAGATACGATTACTCGAAATCCGAGAACGAGTGGTTTTTAATCGAGATGAGCAATCACATCGAGCAGGACATCGAGCAAATCATGCCGCAATCGTGTAATGCTAAGCCAGGATGAAAAGGGACGTGGCAGGATTAAGCTAATGAGACGTAACCCGGAGGGGATGAGAGATATACAGGGGCAGGAAACAAGTACATAGGGGATCAAGATACGAGGAGATCGACAATAGCCACTTGTGATGCATTATACTTGAGAGCGATTGTGTAAATCGGGTAAAAATGATGTCAATGTATGTATAAATTATAAATTCTTAAGAAATTAAAAATAATTGATACCACTCAATCAGTAATTCAAATCATGATCAATAATGCGCTTTTGTGATAAAATATTTCATTCATGCCGCATTGAGTGATGTATTAAGAAAAGATTTTCTTGTGTTTTTAGAGTTTTGTAATGTGTACAGAGAAAGCGTTAAAAACGTGTCTTTGATTTCGTCTCAAGTAGAGTATTGTATAATAAATCGAGATGTGTGAAACAGGCATTAAGGAATAAAAAGAGAAATACAGAATCATGTTAAAAAATATTTTCCAGTGTCTTTAAAGTTTCGCGACGTGTACAGAGAAAGAGCTAAAAACGTGGCTGTGGACCGGCATTCATAGTCAGTTCTTCAATGTATTCACAACTTTGATCGTCTCACCTTAAGTAATATTTTAAGATGCTAATACGGCTTTGTGACGACATCTTAATGCTGTACTTAAGACAGTCTTAAATATAAGAACAGACTATAAATACTAGCCTAACTTCTTCTCGGCAAGTAGAGTGTTGTATAATGATATAGATAAAAATGTGTGAAACAGGCTGTAAAGAATGAAGAGAGATACAGAATCGTGACAAAAATGTAAAGAAGTGAGAAAGATGACTCGACAGCCAGATAGAGAAAGAGAGATAGAAGAAAGATACATAGACAGATAGAGGACAACGTCATCGTGCACTCTACTTGTCGACGATGTGGCAGCCGTTCTAACCCGTGAAACGGCTTGCGTGGTGATAACGGAGGGTGTTGTCGGTGATGGTGGTAGCATGATATGATCGGTGCTGGAAAAAGAAGAAGAAGTAGAAGAAGAAGAGAGCGGCGGTCGCTGCTGTTGTTCTTGGTTTTGATGATGAGACTGTTGATGATGACGATGTTCATGATGATATTGATGTTCGGGATGATGATGATGGTGACCATGATGATGACGATGCTGCTGATGCTGCTGCTGCTGTTGTTGCTGTTGGATGCTGTTATTGCCGGTCGAGCACGGCACGATCACAGCGACAGCCGGAAGCGGCGATACTGCTGATCGCTCGATCCCGACCGGATGCGATCGACGCGCCGGGCAACGATCCGGCAACACGAAGCTCTTGGATCTCCCATCCAACATGCTGCCGACGGCGTGCCAATAGCAGGAATCAGCGGCAGCGGGGGCGCGTTCCAGAGGTCGGATGATGCGACCGTCTTTGGCATTATCATCGGCGGCAGTTGAACGATCGTTTGACCGATCAGTAGACTCAACCGGTAGGATCAAGGACGACTTGGACCGGTCTTGGATCGGGGTTCTGGACCGGTGTGTACGCGACTTGCAGGATAGATCGATCGACCGATCAGTCGTACCTTCCGGTGCCACCGGACGCGCCCGCCTCATGCCGCCAACGAACTCGGAGCTTTTCGTGCTGCTGATTGCCGGTATCCTTACACTGTCCTCCGGTCGGTAGGAGAGGCTGAGGACGCGGGACTGCCGGATGCCATCGCCCAGAGGCTCCATCCTAGGGTGCTGAGGATGTCCGTTTTCGTTCAGCCACTGTCACCCGTGGTCGTCATCGTCGTCGTCGTTGTCGTCGTCAGAGGGAGGTGGATAGCGGTGTGGGATGGCATACGAGCGGGCACGACACGCAAAACATCGACGAGCACGCACACGCACACACACGATCAGGAATCACATCGGTCACGATCATCTCGAGCGGACGATGATCGAGATCCAGGATGATTCGACGATTCACAGGACAGGAGTTCAAGACGGAAGGCGTTAGGTGCAATCGGTAAAACGACATACTGTGCATAAGTTAACACATGGATCACCGTATACGCGACGCGCGTATCCAACGCGATAAAGTTCTTTGCACCCGATATTTCTCCGTATAAATATTCTCCGATTTAATTATCATTATCGAAAGATAATCTATGGTACTTATATCGGAAAAATTCCCATGAGGCAGGAGAATTGCATGCACCCGGTCGGGTATAAGGACATCGATTATCGGAGGCGCAATAAGCCGCCTTTAGTTATCGCGTTTGACGCTAAGCTACATGAGAAAAATCGCTGATCGTTGTTTTTATTGACTATAATTTTACAAACAGCGTAAACGCACAAAAAGATTGGATTAGAAATTACACATCTTGAAATATGTAATAATCACATTAAAGACACGCGACCATTCACGAGCGAAATTGAAATTTATTTTAGAGATGACGGCTTCTTATTCGTAATTCTGATTTTACGACAAAATTCTACGAGAGATGGAAAAGAAGATTTATGTGACAACATAGTAATTCTACAAGATCCCTCAAGGCGATGAGCTACCAGGTTAATTCCGAAGTAATGGAAAATGTTAATTTTAATTCAGTCTTACCATCTACGCGGAAAAGAGAGTACCAATAGATAGATCGAGGATAGAGTAGAAGGAATAGAGAAACGGCGAAAATTCTTATTTAACTATGCATTAATATAAAAATGGCGTACCCCGTCAAATATGTCCATGACCTCGTCCCACCACTAGAATCACAGAATTAAACACAGTGTTATACTATGCGCTATCTAAAAGGGTTACTCAAACATTTAGATTCAAATAAAAGGGAATAAACGAATATCCGGATTTTCTTGCCATTTTCCATCTAAAATGAGAAAAGGCGTTGGATAATCTACCGCTAAATAAATATATATAAAGAGAAACAAGCTGTTACAAATTTCTCTGAAATAAATTAACAATTATATAATATTATACAAATTACGATTAAAATATAATAATATAGATGTTAAATTGAACGTAAAAGTTATTACTGAAATAATTAAGCAGAATTAAGCAGAAAAATTTAATAGAGTTCGTTATATCTCAATTTTAGATGGAAGTCGACATAAAATTTAAACATAGGATCAACTACAAGCAGCGCTACAAAAGCTGTGTGAAAATCAATGGGGTTGTACTACGTGTGGAGCCGCAGAGCACCCCGAAGAATGCGATTCTCTCGAGGAATAATAAAAATTTATGTATGTAATCACCATTATTTTTAGTAATTGCTCTCTCGGGGGAGCTCTGCGCGCTCTGAATATAACGTGCGTGCTTGGTGTATACTGAAAACTGTGTCTGCGCTGTGTGTATGTGTATGTTAAAGAAACGCAATAACCACCACAAGGGCGGAGAGAACAAGAGCTCGCAATCAATTAACTCGTGATCGCCAAACAGAAAAGCTCTCAATAAACGGAGGAAACGTATAAGTTGGCCGGCAAAAGCAACTCGTTTTATTTAACACGTTCGATTGGCGTGATTACCTTCCTTCTTGTCCGCGCGTCGTAAGTTGGCTAGAAGCAAAGCCATTTCAAACGATCATGTTCCAGGTGTGTGTTCAGGTAATCTTTGGGAATCTTTCAGAGTTATCGCGATCGCGCGTTCATCGCGATAAGAAAATAACAAAAAGGAAGCGAGATGTCTACACGAATTTCTACTGTCACTCTCGCACGAAATATAGCTTGATGTCATACGATACAAAATGATATACTGCACGTTCGATCAGTTTCGCAATGTATAACGATATATGACACTCTGACGGAGAGATAGATGGCCAATCTTAAGCTCGCGTTCGTGTGCGCACCCCAATGTCAACCGTGGTCAGTTAAATTTTGCCTTCTTCATTTATTTATCTCTTATATCTAATAAAGAGAAATTCAAGAGATAGGTATCAGATTTTTTTAAAGTTTCATATTAAGATACAGTGTATGACGTCGTAAAAATAGTATGTAACATTCAGTTGCCAAAGAGTTAGACGTGCAAAGTTTGAAAGTTTGGAATAACCGCACATACGCACACATACATGACAGACATCTCATAAATCTCCGAAACGTGACTGACTGTGAGTCCGTCTAGTTGTAGTTTGTAACAAGCGGACCACCAGATAGTCCTTTCGGATTTGGCGCATTGACATCTAAATGTTACATATTATTTTTATGACTTCAAATTGTATATTTTAATATCAAAGTTTCCAAAATTTGCGTGATACATATCTAGACTTTCCCTTATGAAATGGAAATCTATATTTATATATATATATATATTTTTCTACATTGAACTTATTACTTAATGGGGACTATCGGTGCGAAATATTGCCGTCGTCGTTAGAAGATTCGATTGTCCCATCAATCGTTACTCTTCGAGCGAGCTAATAATTTCTACACGGTGTCGTATGACCGAATCTTTTCGATGTTATGGGAAAGTGCGCTTTAATTTATATTACAGGCAGGTCTGTCTACTTTTGAGTTACGGACGATAAAACGATACGCCGTACCTCTTTAGCTTCCTTCTCGGCGATCGACGAGTGCCCTGGTTCATAGTCCTCGATGCGGCCAGGCTGATTTTTATAAATCTCCGTCGAGTATTTCAGCGCCCCATTCCTAGAACAGAATGTAAAGTGTTGCCCCGTTATCAATCAATCTTAAAAGTTTCGTATTTTACGTGCCCGTTTCTGAGAAACGATCTGTTCCATCTGTCAACAAAATTGGATCGAGAGATGAAAATCGAGAATACATGAAGGAAATTTAAACGGTTCAAAGCATCCTCGCAAGCTGTTGGGAAGACAAGCGAAAGTTTCAAAATTCTCGCTTACTTTCTGGGCATAGTCGCCGTGGTGAAGTCATTTTCTTTGTTGCGCAGCCGTCGACGACTATCGAGAGTAACGGATCGATCCGAGTATGCACGCGGTTCCGGTTCACTCAAATATCCGCTGCCGCTTCCGTATCCATATCTCCCTCCTGAAACAAGAGTTTCGTTTTTTCGCATTTTGTTTGCAGCCTTTGGGTTCCTATTCGCGGGTTCCCGTTTAGCTCCAGCAAAAAATCTACTGGTAACCAAATAACGTTCAATTAAGAGCGCAAATAATTTGGTGTTTACACGTTTGGTTTAGTTCCTACGACATTATAATAGAAATATCAAGTTACGAAAACACATATGCACACGCATAAACACATACCGTGTTACGTTTACATTAGTATACATATTATTCGAGAATTAATCATCGAGAGATCTTCGGCATCGAAATTAAAACGTAATCCCCCGTTCGATTTAATTTTAATCGATTTTTCCTGTAAGTAGAGTTTAAATTAAATTTGGGATTAAATTTTTGCCGTGAGAAGATCGATTTGGCGCGTTGAAACAATCTAAAGACAAAAGTCGCAAAAGATCGGACGTGAGAACTTCAAATCAACTCAAGAAGTTCCCTCGCGACAGCGAAGAACTTACGCCAACTCGAGAAATTGTCTCGACTTGGCTTGATATATTCGATGAGAGCTCGTACCCTCTCGGGATCTCCAAATTCTAAGACGTTCAATTCGAACTGAATAAACCAAGCAATCTCTCATAAAAGTTAAAACACACATTAATGGTAACAATTAATCGAATTAACTACGATGTTAATCTGGAGAACGAGTCCTGCCGGAGAGAAGGCAGGTGTTAATTATCAGCCGGATGTTAGATAAGATAGACGCAAGGTAGTCGTTTATGTATCTGTCGCAAATTGTTTATTACTGTTTTTCACGCTCGACTAGCGCAGTTGTTAAACGGCGAGTATATGTACAGCGCGACAATTGTTATCTTGCGTTACGCAGAAGGCCATACATCAGTTGCCGATATACAGAAAATAGCACCCTGCCGCGATACATTTTTGCTACACAGAGATTATCTCTCCGCCGCGCTTTATTTTACAGATATTAGTTACGCTGTTGTTACACAAATCACGGCTAGAGCGGCTGCGTTACGCAGCGCACCCACGCACAGCGTAATATTAGTAGCAAATGTCGTAATTCGACCATCGCAGCAGTCATGCGCGGTAGTTGAATATTCACCTCTTCTTGATTTGTATTTTATGGTTACGTAGTCATCTGGAAACAAAATCATGGAATTATGTTATTATTCCAAGCACGCGCATTTATCGAAATAATATTAAATTCCTTATTTATCTCGTAAATATAATGATAATATTAGTATCGTATGTCCAACATAACAAAAATACGCGGATAATTATTTGTATTTTTCTCGCGTAAAATTTTATTTATTTAATAATCACTCACGTAATTACGAAACTTACCGTTTCTGTCAGCGCGGTGCAACGAGTCATACATTTTCTTGTACCATTTTGCTTGATTGCTTTCCTTGACTTCCTAGAAGTAATTATCGAGAGAGTACTAAGAAAGTGCATCGCGCGACGTAAAATAATTACTCGTTTATAACGCGCGATTAAAAATTGCGATATAAATAATTTCTTTCCCCGCACAACTGTTTGCCAAGCGTTTTCATCGCATCGATCGGAAAAAATGTATACTTTCAGTTTGTTTAATAATTAGCGACCTACCGATCTTAACACGAGAGGGATACCTTCCCTAGTCACCGGTCCGATTCCCTCGAATTTTCGAGGGCCCAGATCGGCCATCTTCTTCGGCGGTTCATTCTGCACTTCCGGCTCGCTCTCGTATTCTTTCTTCAGCGTGTAGACTGAACGATTCAATTTCACAAGAGATCATTAGCACTCGCGCATACGCAATCAGAGAATAGGTCGACACATATGTAATTAGACACAGCTAGTTAGCGAGCGTTAGTGATAATAAGAAACATAAACGGATTTCGAAAATCGTTTATATCGGGCGGCTTTCATATAAAAATTATCCAACCATGATATAATAACCATAATACTATAACGTTCGACTAGTTAACTTATTATAACTGATCGATACTTACTTATCTCTCCCGGAGAGATTAGTGGTCTTTCGTTGCTCAATGGCCGATTATCGCTTTCCTCCAAGTAAGCTGCACCTTTTGGCAATTGTCCCTCTACAATAAAATCGCAATGATAGTTTAGTGTGACGAGGAAAAAAAAAGTGCAAATCTGTAATATCCTCATTCATTCCGCCTCCGATAAGCAGACGGATTTTTATAACAGATGCTGACCTCGCGCTTTCTGCAGCAATGTGATGGTCGGATTCTGGGCACGTGGCAATCGCGGCGTAGACGCGAGCGTGTTCAATCCCTGGGAGGGTGCCGAATGCGAATTCACGATTCGCGAGATACTCTCCTTGTCCTCGCCTTCCCAAGGCGGAGGCGCCTGCTTGAACAGAGTCTCGTGTGAGAGTGCGTACTCTTGAACTTCTTGTCATCGATGCAAGAAGATGGTTTGAATAAAACGATCATGCATATTACAGCTTCCCTTTGTAAAGGGAATTTTTATTACTGTTCGTCCGAATTGGATTTTATTCCAAGTTTGTTCGCCAAACTTTAATCCTTTGAAGAAGGAAGCTTTCTTAGTAAAGAAACTTACAAGAAAACCTTGTTTTCTAAGGGTTTTCAAAGACGCTCAATTCGATTCTGGTCTCAGAATTCTAAAATTCAAGATTATCAGGAAACTCGATTTTAGAAGATTTTTGCTAGATATTATTGAGTTTAAATATAGCCTGAAAATGTCGAATTTCAAAAGGATAACTTCCAATGAAAGAAGATCATAGGGCTCTCATAATCAGAGTCTGGAAGTTACTTTGAAAATCAGCACTAACTGTTTGCGCAGCACTGATGAGCTTCAAATCAAGCGAAACTAAAACCTTGATGTTACTTCGTAATTAAAAATTGTCTGAAACCATATTTTATATAATAATTAGATTATTTTTTAAATTATGTATATTATAATGGAGATACCATTTTGAATTTTTTTCACCTCAAAATTAAGTAAAACATTATCAAATTATTATTATTGTTATGAGTTATATATTTATAATAATGCAATTATTTTTGGAAATTATATCTAGATTATATTAAATCTACCATTTTTTTAATTTTTTTATTTTTGATCTCACAGAATCGAATAAAGCATTGTATCAAATTGTCCTATACTTTTATTGTTAGACCGAGTTTTATGACAATCGAGCGAGCAATTTACAAAATAAAAGGTGTGTCCAAACGATTACGCCCATAAAGGGTTAATGATTTAATCGATCATGAATTTAATTTTTACGCCAGATAAATAGCTAACATCTCGATATAATTAGTTGACATACTTCTTCCTTCGGCTGCCTCTTCCGGCTTAGTACAGGACTCTCGAATGGCACAGGACGAAATTCCTTCCTCTCAGCGATAGGGCTCGCGCCGGCGCTGGCAGGAGTCCAAACTGGCGGAATCGGCTCGTTCTTCTGTGGTTCTTTGCTTCGTTCGGAACTCGGTGCCTTCTCAGCTGGCGTTTGTCCTGGCGACCAAACGCCTGGTAACGAAAATTCACTTTTAAGAATGTAATTGATACGGCACGTTCACGAGACCTTTGTTAATCAACACTCATTGTCAGGCAAATTAAGTTATCATTAGAAGTTATCATAACAACAGTTTTATTAAAAAAGAAGGTCAAGCCGATCGATTAATTCCTATAAATGAACCCAGCTTCTATCATTTTTAAATTCATGTGTTATATAACATTATTAAATCAGTCTAATATAGGAGTCTTAAATCAGTCTGATATAATGAAGGAAAGACTGCCAGTAAAGGAACAAACTCGCCGTAAGGTCTTTGCTCCTGCAACAGTTACGCTGTGTGAATTTGGTAAATTGGCGCTACAGCTAACATAATATGAAATGTATACGGGCGCGATGCTAATCTTGGCACACGGGGGAGCATTACATAAGGGATCATCTTTTTCCCTACTTCTTCCTACATTTGCCACGTCATTGCCTATTACTAATTCGATCCGTTTAAAAATGGTTCTCTTTGACGTAAACGATCTGATAAATCCTGCGTTTATATTAATCGCCTAAACAATCTGGAAAGAAGCTGCAGAGAGGGTATTTTTACAGACTTGCAAGCCGTTTCTAGCATCAAAGCAATATTTTTTTCACGGCCAGTTAACAAAGGTTTTATTAACTCGTTGCCGCGGTCCAAATAAGAACAAACATCATGTCGCAACGTCGCGTCGGTGACATAAACGAAGTTATTGACGGGTGACTACGCTTGAGTGTGTCAGATGGGGGAGACAACGTTATAAGCCACTATAAAGATACATCGTCGCTGCGATGAGTCAGGCACATATGCCCGTTCGAATTGAACCTCTCGACCAATTTGCAAAGCCATATCTCTCGCGGTCGCGCGGCAACAGGAAATCAGGGGTAGTTCATTTGGGACGCTGGTAAAATTAGAAGCTCGCGTGGGCGGCGTTAGGTATTATGAGATACGCATAATTGCAATTGGCCGAGAACAACTTGAACACAATGCCGCGACGACGCGTTTTCTGGAGCGACACGTTTTCTGCGCACGACACGTTAGCGAAACTTTACGCGTGAATTCGATGTATATACCGCCAAAAGTCCGGAATCGGATACGAGGGTAAGGAAATTGGGAGAAATATATATATCTTGGGCTTTCTGTTCTCGAGTCGTTATAAATTTTGTCCCGAACGATACATCTTCAACATGCACGACTGCTGAAATAACTGCAGTCGGACCACACGTCCTTTATTGTAAAGGACACTTCTTTATTTCAGGTTCTTTGGATTTATCTTTTCGAAACTCAATCTTATCTTTTATTTTAATAACTTTTATTTTAATAATATTGCGAGAAATTCCTGTTTAATTATTATAGCTTGCTAAGTCTAATATACTAATGAGGGAATTTTTACAGAAACTACCAAAAATTTTAGTTTTGTGCAAGAACAATATTAGTCCAAATAGAACAACGAAGTCACAATAATATTAAAATGGCGTCAAAATTAGATTTGCAGCTATTTTGACATCATTTTGATGTTATGTGTATTACTTGGGAGTTATCTCAGGTATATTATACGTACGAAAATTTCAGAAATTAAAACAAACTGACAGTCACGAACTAGTTTGGAAATATATTTAGGAATAAAATCTAAAATATTCAACCTTGTCTTTCATTTTCTCTAAAAAAATATAATCACTGAGAGATAACATGTATCTCTCTATCTGGAAATGTGGTTATTGAATCAAACTGGAAACTTAAGATTTACACAAAAATTATACCAAGATTTCCTTTAACCCCCCGAATATATAGCCTTTTTCACCTATTTGTATGAACATTTCTCGACCGATTTTCACATACTAATAATAATTGATGTTACACACGTTACAATCCATGTACGACAATAACGGCTATACATTTTCACTAATTGCAACGTACGTGCGATTAATCAACGCTGTCGCGACGCCAGCTGCATCCAGCGTTCGAAACGTCAAAAACATAGAATTGCCATCGTTTTTGGATTGTGTACCGACATGCACACCGCTATTCGCAACTAACAACCGTGGCAATAGTAATTAGTCGAAATACCGATACTGTAAGGACGACGTTCTCAGGTGACCGAAATTAATGCTCCTTCCTCCCTAGACAAATTGCTGAATGAGATTATGCGTATTACTCGGGAAATACATGTACAGAGATACGCACACGCGTATGTATGTGTAGTAGGTACTTAATTACAATCTCGTTGTTAAGAACACACGTTGGCCCCACACAATACGACCTACACCCTACACGTAATTAATTTTATTACATCTTCGGAACGAACGTTGGTTAACGTAATAGGAGCACACTCTCCCGATGGCAATTCCATTTCTCTTATCGCGTCATTCATCATTCATTTACACTGGCTATGCGATATATATTCGAAAAGTTAATTAATTAATTACCGAAAGTTTCATTAAAAATATGTTAATAGACAAATATTCTTGTAGTTACTCGAGAACGGGCAACGTTTGGATATTAATATTTCAGATTGCATCTTCAGTCATTATGCAAGATGCACGACGAAATTATTCTGTTAGTTTTCTTCACACATTCCTCGCGCAGGTTTACCTGGTTTCGCCGACGAGGCTTTAAACGTGGGGGCGAACATAACGTTTTCTGAAAGCATTAAACAACATTTTGTCAAACAAAATGTCTCGGGTTCTAGTCATTTCGTAAATTGTACTATTTTTAACGATGAATCTTTGAATTTCTTTTCATATATATCTCACGATCTCTCATAGTAATTAATTCGTATGTCCGTGACAGTTTTTCCAATCTGAATCATTAAAACTATCTACGCGGAATATCTTGATGCTTATCGCAAGTCAACACTGCGGGATGTAAGGCTTGCATTACACACCGCGTCCAATATCGTCTTCAGAGCCCTTCAAAGTTACTTTCACGATGGAATCGCCACGATTCATTAATATAAAAGCGATCTTGATGGACTGCCACGAAACGAGCGCAAAAAGAAGAATAAAACCAAGTAGACTGCCTTATTCCACGGCAGACTAAGACTACATCAACGCCAGGATGTATTTCGAAAACTGATGATATAATTTACGAGTATTAAAATCATTTATCGAATTATTCTATTTGTTTGTGAAATTTCTTCGATATATTTTAATATAAAATTATCGTCTGTCACGTCGATAACCTTATTTATTTTTTCAATTTAACGTCTTTATGTTTTCCCGCCAATTTTCTTGCCGATTTGAAAGGAAATAATTTGAAAGATACTCGTAATCCTTTTCTAAGAATTTCCCTCGAAAAGATGCGAGTTCCAAGCTTCTTCGCGACCATGGAACTACCTGTTGAAGAAATTTACGAACACCTATCACGCCTTCATCCCTCGCTATCCTTCGATAATGCGTCAACTTTTCCGAAACGATCACTCACTTTTCTCCAACATCGTCACTTTACGATTTCAATGACCTCTTTTTTTATTCAACGCGGCACCGCGTATATCTCGATGGGACACTCTTCTCGGCGAGACACGGGAAAGTAGCACGGTAGGTGCTAGCCGACTGAAGCGTCGCGACGCCGACGAGGCTCGACGCCACGCCGCGCGACGCTCACTACGCCGACGTCGATGACGACTTCGTTCGAGGCTACTCTAATACGAAATCTCGAATCCGCTGCCAACAAGCCGAGCTATATACGTGTGTATACAAGCGCTCGCTTGGAAGATGGATCTGAATTCTCTCAATCTTCAATCCGACGTTAAACAAAGTAGCGTTGAAGTAAAATTAATAATGTTCAAAATTTTATATAATAAGTTTATTTTTCATTCCTGCATTAGACTGCACTGGAATTCTCCTTCTCGCTTTGGGCAAAAGAGAATTATTCTCCCGCCCAAATTAAAAATTATATTACTTCGTGAAAAAGAGTTTTTTATTCATTATATTTTATGCATCAGAATACACTAGAATTCTCTTTTTCACTTTGGTCAAATATCAAACATACACCTTTCTCACTTCAAGTTTCAAAAGTGCATACGTACTAATTCAGCCACAGAAAACAGATCTAATTCTACATTCGGGACATTCCAGTT
Organism: Cyphomyrmex costatus; assembly: GCF_001594065.2. Lineage (NCBI taxonomy): Eukaryota > Metazoa > Arthropoda > Insecta > Hymenoptera > Formicidae > Cyphomyrmex > Cyphomyrmex costatus. The sequence continues at coordinate 564,396 of NW_017275998.1, forward strand.
TTTTATAGTATTAATATTTTTCGCAAATGATGTCGCAAACCATTCACTAATGATGCTTTTTGCAAAATTGTGTAATGCATGCTGTCAACGATTAAGCAAAATTGCAAACGCACCTTGCCCAAGTAGAAATCCCCTGCCGACTCTCAAAGCTTTGTCGATCTCGTGCAGCAGATCATTTTCATTCCTGATTCCTTTCTTCGCAATGGCATCGCAGCCGCTCCCTTTGATTAAAAAAGCATGCCCATATCCACCAAAAAGAAAACAGATAAAAAAAATGCAATGAAATTAACTTCGAGCAGCGCGCCATGAGCTTGTTAGCAAATCGCAAGCCAGAACTGAACGACAAAGGGATTCTTCAGTGCAAGATTTATGAATATATGTCACTTGTTTATAAAAAAAAAAAAAAAAGAATTGATGTATCAATTGGAACGATGAGTACAAATAACTTGTATTCACAGGCGGATGCCTAAATTCGCACATTTAGCCCCGACGGAACACACGCTGTGGCTAAACTTTCGTGCTAAAGTTAGAATGGAAAATAAACAGGCGCTTCGGTAACCGCGTCGAAAGGTTCACGAGACTTACGAAATACAAATAACCGCGGTGAGTTAATAGTAATAGACGAGCGATGTCCGCACACTTGGCAATGTGTCAATAAAAATTAACATTGTTGCACACGGATAAATGACTTTTGTCAAATATCGTCTATCACGTCTAACATCGCTGTTTTCCATACATTTTTGTTTCCGCTGCAAAAGAATTTGGCGTAAAAATGTTTGAACACAAAACATGCACTCGTGCTGTGCCTATTGTAATATATTCATAACACGTACATGTCAGCAAACAAGTGGACTGAAAGATTAAAAACGCGAGCATGCAACAAATACATGATAAAAAAATGATTTCAGTTGATTGTGAGATGTGAAGATAATTGATTTACCAAAATGAATGAGAGAATCGTCTACATTAATCATAGCGTCACGACTGAAGCTTTTGAAAGAGAGAGAGAGAGAGAGAGAGACAAAGTAAAAAATTCTAAAACTTAAAAAAAAAAGAAATTTAAGCACTTTCGCTTAAATGTTGAGAGAGTTCTGTGAATTAATTCGATTATTATGGCGGGCTTCGAAATATCATCGTCGAGTATTTTTTTTATTGTAAGTAGAGTATAATATGTACACAGACAATTAAACAGAGAAAAATTCTCAGTCTCCACGAAAGGATGTGCGGACCAGCGGGCCAGTAGGCCACGTCGCGTGATTGAAAATAGCTGAAAACAAGACGGTGGTTCCGGCGCGCCGCTGCTGGTCGAAATGGCGAACGCGTCCTATGAGCGACTGGCCTATTTCTCGCCGCGGTGTCTTTATATTTAGATTTCCATCCTCCAATGAATCACACACAAACATCGCGGCTCGACGTTCGCGGGACGAAGGAAAGAGTGAACCACAGGCCAGTACCCTATCATCATCAGACGTGGCACCACCTACGACAACGTTGTGGCGATAGAAAACGCGTCGTGTCGAATAGAATTTTGTGGGAGCCTTTCTCTAAATTCTTTAGAGTGGAATTTCATTCTAAGGACTATAAAATTTAATCTGCCACTATCTTGAAAAGGAACGGCGCAGTATTTTCACTTTTTAGAGTGAGATTCCACTCCAAAGAATTTAGAGAGTTTAAAGACAGTAAATTACGTTGTCATCTTATTATCTCGAGGAAAGAGAGATAATCTCTTTGAATTACTCGGTATAACGATGACAAGATTAAAGATTCTGCGACTATAATCGGCTCCAGAGGGAGCTGACGCGTGAACGACATGACGCAATTTGATAGCCTCTGTACCTCCGGCGTTGATATCCGTTATCGCAAACTGTCGCGGTTCATTATCTGCGACGCTGTCGTAGCGCCGCGAACATGAATGTTAACGCAATAATTTTCCATAGCGTCGCTTTGATGAATCGATCACCGTTTCGAATAAATGCCAAAATATACGAGCAGCACGCGTGTCGATCGCGCGTGCCGGATTTATGTCGCGGAATATTAAATCCCGCTATATATGCGCACCCGATACCACAGCACGTTAGGCAGAGAGCTGGCAATGAAAGGAAGGCGGCGTAAACACGTATATTTGTTACGATATCACGTTGACTCGCGCGCGCGATACAACGAGATTTATTATTTATACAAGACCGGTCGTATCGTTGCCAGACGAGTTATTAATCGGATTACGGAATTGGAGCAATCTGGACCGTGTGATTATGATGCTGCACGACCTGCACCAACGTAAATAGATCGACGCGCTTCCGCTTTGCCGAGAACTAATCTTGCCTCCGGAGCTGTGTAGGAAAACAGTACTCAAGACAGTAATGAGATTTCCGTTTCGACGTTACCGCTTGTCTCCCATATTGAGAAAGTTCGCGCTGCGATAGCTGAGACGATCCGACGAGAGCGATGACATTTATTGGAGGAATCCTCCATTTTTCGCTTTTCAACGATTTTAATCAAGAGTCGCGCGATGTTTTAAATTTTACAGTTCGGTTTTTATTGCACGCGGAATCGAAGATGAGAAATTCGTGATATTCCAAAAAAGTATTTCAATTATTTCAATCAACTGCGAAATGAATATTACTTGTCGCTTTATCACCGGGGGAATTTTACATCGCGTTGCTTTCAGTCTCTTTAAATCACATTTATTAAAACGAGTTTGTAAAAGGGACATCACGCGCCGGGCAAACATTATAATAGAAGATTAATTATTTGTCATTTTCTGCATTTTTTTTGTCCAACGGTCCTTTCGTATTGTTGGTACCAGGCGGACAGATATAAAGAGAATTAGCGCATAGTATACCAAGAACGTTAGTGACGACAAACACTAAGGCATCTACGAACGTCGGACAAGATGCGCGCGTTACGTTAGTGGTTGTTAAAAGGCGTCCCTTGTCGCGACATCGAGAGTTCAGGACGGATTGTTTGACTTTCCGAGCGGGACACTCTTTCTCAGCAGCCACCAATCGGCATCAATCATCATCGCAACACGACGAGCAACACAGCAAACCCCATCGTCCATTCCATTCGCCGTAACTCACCGCCCTCGTCGTCGCTCATCGTGGAGATCTTCAGGAACTCCCGCAGGTGTTTCGGCAGCTTCCGGACGTCCTGGAGCTCCTTGCCGTCAATTAGGAATTTCGCGTTGATCAGGGCATCGCCCTCCTCATCCTCGTGCTCCGTCCCGCTCCCGTCGAGATTGATCCCAAATTTGTTCAGCCGACTGCGTGCCTTCTCGATGAATTCTTTTGCCATCGCACTCATGTTACCATCCTCCTTGCGCTTGATGTCTTCGTGCTGACTGATCTTCACGACTTTGTGGCTCTTCCGCTCCTGCCGCTCTAACACCTTGTGCACGTACTCGTCGTACATCCGCTGGCGGAATGCCTCTCCGTTCGTTGGTAGTGTCGTCGGTCTTTTCACTTCAACGTTCTGAGTCGTCTTTTCGGTAAACACCTCAGAATTGTTCTTCGGTGTCGTGGTCGGCCGCGTTTCCGTGCAACGATCGTCAACTTCGTCCTCGCGAGGCTTAAACGTTCCATTTTCCACCGTTCTCGTTAAGTTACCCTTCTGCGTGATTACATGACGTTCCTCATGTTTGATACTTTCTGATGATTCCTCTCCGTTCTCATGACACACCTTCTTCAGAAACTGCCGATTGCCTACTTTATCGATCGTCTCTGTACGATTCTTTTCTATATTCCGTGACTTCTCTTGCCAAGATTCTTTTTGAATTCTCGGCTCGCTTCGATAGATCTCTTTGAAGCATTTCTCCTCGAGACCTCGAGGTTCCGCTCGCTTATCTTCTCCATATTTTCCGTCTGACATCCCTTGGATGTCGATCGGAATTTTATGTTCGCGTTCGAGATTTATGCTAATTTTTTTCGAGGTTTCTTCGGGAATATCAGCGAGAGACGATCTCCTCGTGTCGTCACATTGTTTCGTTCGATGAAAATGCGTTTGAAATTCCTCGAAAGCCTTTCTTTCCTCCTCTTCCGCTAATATCACGTTTTTTAGTTGCTCCTCCAACAGCTCGATGTATCTCAATTGCTGAGCGAAGTATTCTTGAGGTAAGGAGCCTTTCTTATCGTCGTCGAGCCGCCGAGATGTTTCCGTCTGAAACTCTTTCAGTTTATCCATGATCTCCACGGCGGCCACGTGTTTCAGTTTTTCCGCTTCATGGTGTCCTCTTCGTGGTTCCAAGCGACTCCTTGGCGGATTCTGGTCGAAGATACTCGTCGTATCGATGCACGATCTATCGACCGTGACCGCGCGCTTCGGCAACGGAGGTACCTCGAGTTTGTTGTCGATCAACGCCGGATTCACGTGCTTGCCAAGATCGACTGTTCTCTTGAGAGGCGGCGTCCTCTTGCCGGTGGCATCCATCGATCGATCGGTAACGGTACCGTTCAACACGACCGGACACTTAATATTATTCGCTGACAATCGCTCCGAATCGCGAATTATCGTCGCGTTGTTGTTCGCCAACGGACGAGCCTGGGCGGCGGAACGTGTCGCAATCTTGAGCCGATCAGACCAGGCCACGTGACCGTTCGGCTTATCGCCGCTCGATTCGCCATCCTCGCCTCTCGACGCCGCCAGGAATAGCTCGTTCGCAGTGGCGCTACGGCGATCGTGTCTAGCTAGATTCATCCAGTCGCTCGGCCGAGACTCGGCCTTGAAACATTCTTGACCCCCGTGCCCAAAAGAGTCGTCTGTGGCGTCATCGGTTATCGTCTTCGTCTGCTGATCTGCGAGTGTATCGTTTCGAGGACCGTTTCGTTCTTCCTTGATGATTTCCAGCAGCCTGCTATTAGAATCTCTCTCGATCGTGGTGTCTCGATGAATTGCTCGAGTAGTCGACTTAGGTGTTTTCGAAACCGCGTTATCCTCCTCTTTGATCGGACGGATCTCAACTCGGTACTGCGGCAGAGGAACGTTATGTGGCTGTTCCTCGTGGTAACTGTACCGGTTTAAAAACTTTCGGTGAAGGTCCAGCAGGGTGTCGGCACTCGTGCGCACCTGCGTGGCCTGTTGCGACGGCGACAGGCACACCAGAAGCCTGGGATCCGTTGTAGCAAGCGCACGCCACCGTGGTTCCCGAGTCTCCATCTCTCTTTCTGACTCTGACAACTCAATATTAATGCTCTTCGGCAACTTGGTCTGGTCTGAAACAACATTCGTAATGTCGTTAGGACGAGGCCGCTCGCTCTCGTCCGACGTTTTCGTTAGTCCGTGCCGTCGATCACTCACTCCATGCATTGAGTTTAGTCGGGCGTTATCATGTCGATGCGCCGGCGTGTCACTCACAAACCTCTGTAGAGTCCGCAAACTCTCGAAGATGTTAAACTTGGGCGTAGTGATCTCACCTATCACTTGCGGTCCATACGGCATCGACAGAATCCTCTCAACGCAGAGCTTCCTGAGAGAAGGTGGTTGCTGCGACACGTCTTTCGTAGCTATCTCGGGAGTTTCTGAGACCTTTTTCTTCAATGGCACACGATAGAGATCCTCTACAGACGAATAAGGAACCGGCTGAGGCGATTTCGAATTCTCTCTCGGTGTCGTTTCATTGGCGGATTTTTCCGTATTTTTCAGCAAGGTGAGCTTCCGCTTCAGGGATTCCTCCACTTCGTCTTTGAAGTTCTCCTCCCTCGTCTCGCGGACAATCGCAATGATATCGGTCAACGATGCTTCCAATGGACGATGCCTCACGGTGTTCAAGGATGTGGTGCTACTGGACGAGTCATGTCCTTGAACATCGATTAACTCATCCTCGAGCGAGGGACTTCCGCTCACTGGGACGTCCGTTCTTTGAAAGCTCGCCTCGTCGTCGGACAAATTCTTCGTGTCGCTCTCTCGGGATGAGCTGCGCGTTTCTTCCTCGTGTTTCTCCTCGCGCCTCTCTTCGCACTTCGACTCCCACGTCGAATACTTCGAATTGCGAAGGCCATCGCGCTGGTTAGCGCTCGTGCTCTCCTCGTGTCGTTCGATTATTCTCGTCTCCGACGTCTCGCTCTTCACTGTTCGTTCGCGGTGAAAGCCGGATGTCGATTTCTCGTTCTTCTCGGTTTTTCCCTCGGGTTTTTTCTTGCTCTTTGAACTCGACGTACCCATCGTCGATTTGTCTTTCACCGAAAAATTCGAACGACTATCTGATTGATTGTACCTCGATGATTCGGGATTCACCTTAGAATCTCTTCCTTCCGAATTCGTGTGTTTCTCCTGACCCGAAGGATATCTGCACACCTCGGCTTCACCCTCCTGCCGGCACGACGACGCGTTTTGATCATATGCCACTGATGCAGCAGGCGTCGCGGGCTTCCCTTCCTCGCGACGCGTTATTTCCGTGCTCGTCGTGCTTGCCAACGTGACGACGTGCGTGCCGGTGCAGCGCGAGCGTGACAGATCATCGTCGCGAATACCCGATGACGCGATCGATCGACCGCTCTCGGACGAAGTTTCAGCGTATCCGTCGGTTGTCGGAACGGTGTCGACGCGTCTGACCTGATTTATACGGCCACGAATCTCATTAGCGCGAACAATTGTCGAGATGAGATCACGCGAGCACGAAAAATCCTCGCCATAAATTGCCCGACCGGTCCTCGACGTGCAAGAACTCTTGCAAGCTGCGGGAAGCTCCGGCCGTCGTGGCAGTTCGTCGTCCGCCGCTTCACGACTCGCACGCTTCCGCGCGGATAAATTCGTCGACTCGTATTCGCGTCCGTCGCCGTTCGCCGCAACAAACGTCTGATGAACCTTCGCGCCACTCGAGATATAGTCTATTTCAGGTGGCGTCGGCGGTCTCTGAGGCTCGCGGCCGAAACTGGATGACCTCCTCGGTAGAGGCGGCGGTCGCTTCGTTTCCGACAGGGTTACTTCGCTCGATGACGAAGCCGAGGCTGAATCAACTCTGCCGTCCACTCGTGATACGCTGTGATTAACGATCGTGCGAGTCTCGATGGAATCTTTTCGAGGAACATCGCGGTTGTCTGATTTTGCAGGTGCCTCGACTGCGGACGAAAATTTATTATCTTCCGTTTTACTTACATCTGCGTCACTGATATCACTTACAGTCACAATACTTGTCGCGTTTTTTTCTAACTTCTTCGCTTCATTATTTTCCTCGCTGTCTTGCGTAGTATCGTTTTTCACAATCTCAATTTCCTCAACAATACAACGGTCCTCGGGGTTTAAATTAGCTTGCGTCGCGTCTGTTAAAATTTCCAAAGATTCATCATTTGGAGTATCGTCTTTGACATTCATTTTTTCGTTCATCGTTTCAGTCGTAGGATCAGGATCTTTTACTACTTCAGTTTCAAAACTCGCTACATTTTCAACCGAATTAGACTCGACGTTTACGATCTTCTCGCGATTGTTCGCATTTATTTTTTCGCTCATCGTTTCAGTTACGGGATTAATGTCTTTTGCTACTTCAGTATCAGAATTCGCGATGCTTTTAACGGAATTAGACTCGACGTTTTCAATCTCCTCGCAAGTGTTTGCTTTATCGCGTGAATATAATTCCGAAGTGTTATTCTCCGTCGTATCAATTTTAATCTTAATATCGCATTCCGACTTCTCGCCGGCCGATTCAATCTTCTCAGGATCAAGCTTCTTCGCTTCGAGGTTCACCGTCGATGTCACCCTCTCGATAGAATGCCTGTCCTCGCGCCGATACTTGCTGATTTCCTCGTTTATGAAATCTCTGATATGCTGTGCCTCGTCCTCCGATAATCTGTCACCCTCCTCTTGTATAATATCCAGAAAGCTGCTGGCGTAATGCGACGCCGACATCGCGCGCTTCCTCGTTTTCCGACGTGGCGAGCTAACTGCTCTCTCGAAGGATCTGCTTTCTTCTACCGTGAAGTCGCACGCAACTTTCTCGAGATATCTCCCCTCATCCTCGATTATTTCTTCAGAGAAACTCGGCAGTTGAAGGTCCTCGATGAAATTTCGTAACTTTTTCTCCACATCTTTAGGCATCACCGTGGCCCACATCAGAGTGGGGGATTCCACTTCCGGTTTGGGAAACATTTTCTGTGGCATGTATTGCTGCCCGATCCGATCCCTCGGCTTGAATTCCACGCGATCCTCGGAGTCCTGTCCACCGACCGATTCCTTCTCCGCGTCGGATTCGAATTCGACGATTGCTGACCCACAATCGACCACCTCCGCATCGCTGTCGTTGACTTCTCGGATCTCCAATCGAGTTCCATTCTCTTGCGAGAGTCTGGTCTTCGTATAACTAAAAAACGGCCGTACCGATTCCACCGGTTCCGATACCGTCATTATTGTCGCTTCTTTCAACGCTCTGTTGCCATTTCCGGCTTCCAAAATGCCCACCCCGGCGATATGGCCGATCGTCGCTTCCAGAGGTAAACTGCTGACGGTCGTGATCTCGATTATCCTGGGACGAGATTCCGCCAGCTCGATCTTCTCGATTCTGAGCTTATCGTTCGGTCGAGATCTGCATCCGTGATTCAACGAGGATCCGCCCCGAACGAACTCGTCTTCGGTCGGGTTGACATTCTCCGAAACAGGATTCTCCGTAACGGAGTCGTTCGTCTTCGAATTGTCGTCATCGTCGTCGTCGTCATCGCCGTTGTCGCGCATGTTCCTCGAGGTCGGACGATTCTCTTCCTCGAGCTTCTTCTGTTCGGCCTTTCGCGAGGATTCCGTAACGTTCGTCGGTGGCGGAGGAGGTGCTCGCCATCGGTTTCGATTCCTGCGGCTGCGGTTGCGGTTGCGCGCATTGCCCTGCGGCATCACGGAGCAGTCCTCCGCGTCGGTTGCGTAATCCGGAAGATCGCAGTGTCCTACGATGTCGCGAATTTGTGGAAAAACTCGTAGCGCACGTTCTCGCACGTCGTCCTCCCTTTCTCTCTCTCTCTCTCTCTCTCTCTCGCCTTCTTCTTTCTCTTCTCTCGTAGAATTCTCGTCGGAAATATCGCATCGCGGTCGTTTTACGGTAACTTCTCCGCTTTCTGTTTCTCTTCGTTCTCTTTTATCTAATATCCGCCACGAGTTTCCCGACTCGGAATTTTTCTTACACGGCCACGTACGTGCGTTTGACGCGCCCTTATTTTCGCGTTTAAAGACGACGGCTCGTTACAATTTTCCCGCATCGTCCGGGAAGGAGCAACGGGATTTGAAAGTTTCTGATAGTATTACGAAAAGATGTTACCGTACTGCATTTTGCAGAAAGTTACAGCTTCAATATTTCCCACGAATTTCTATTGGACACGAAATGTTCCATTCTGACTTAAAGAAAAGATAAGGAAAGATAAAATTAAAAGTTTTTTTTTTTTTTTTAATTTCTTAATCAACTAAAATTGAACATTCTGACGACTGTTCTTCAGTTCAAATACAATTCCAGCATGCATCTCAATATCCCTCGAATATTGTTCCGAAAAATTCTCGAGGAAATTTACCGTGCCAATTTTTAATACACACCGTATACTTTACCTATACACGGTGGGATATTTGCTCAGATTTCAGTTTCCTTTTACGCGAAACAATTCGGCAGGCTTTTAGAAAGATCGTTCCAGACAATCGCAATCACAAGATGATGCTTGATGAAGAAAAGAAGGAAGAAGATACCGTACAGTGTTTCATGCAGAAAGCGTGGTCCAGCCTAACATTCCTAAATATATAATCTCCGACAACAAAGCACTCTTACCTTTCTTAGCGTCGCTTCGTTGCTCGCTCGGGCAGCTCTTCAGAGCACCGTTTTGATTGGCGTAGCTCTGTTCGACTTTTGTGTCATCTGAAAGAAACGGTTCGATGTTGCAATAGACAGAACGTATCATCTCTCAGAAACGTTTCAATTATTAAAAACTCGCGATAGCAAAAGTTATGAAAAAGAATTCCTCAATATATATAAATAAATATATAGTGTATTTAAATTATAGATAAATTATAGATTAAAGAATTTTATTAAGATTAATTAATTTCAGCAAAACGGTTTACGATTTACGTTGTTCAGTCTCAATCGATGAATTCCTTCACACGTCACATTTTTATGACAGGCGCGAATCGGTTTATGTCTTTCGCACGCAAGCGGTTATAATCAACGAAAATCCGCGACTTCGCGAGTGCACACACGAAATATGACGACGACAAACGTGAAGCGTCGTACGTTGCCGAGGCACGGACGGGTGCGTTAAATTTAGGCGAGAATTCCAACGACGACGACGACGACGACGACGCCCATATTAACCAGTCGCACGAGTCAGCGGCACAACCGCGACCTGTAGGATACGTGAATCGCGATTATGCACTGAGCCACACAAGTAGGACCAATGAAACCACCCACGAGACGCGCTCGTGTCCCCACCCGGGTGGAGTCACGTGTTTTGTGAGCTACGTCGATCCAGGTGAATTTGTATCACCCACACACGTGGATGATTACTGAACGAGTGGGAACTTCAATACACCGTCGTCGGTGTCGGAAGTCCACGGTCGTCTGTGTGTCGGTCGCACGAAGCGACCCAAAACTTTCAGGCTCTATCTTTCGAGAGATATGGGGAGCTTTCCAGCAAGGGACTCAAATGACACAATGTAACATAATAAATCGTTACAACATCCTCGTTGTTCGACAATGTTTAACAAAGATGAAATGATCGGTGTGTTAGATCTGCTTTTTATTTCTGCACTAAAATATATTAAATTTTAATAAATATATATTTGAATAATTCTAAGTAAATATTTAGTAATTGTAAATATATATTTATTTGATAGAGAGAGAGAGAGAAGAACCATTAATTGGATTTAACTCATCATCTTTTTTATTGAGTAAATATTTATTTACTGCAAATAAGTATTTATTTATAGTATTATATTATTAAAAGAAATAATGTATTAAGATTTTATAAATCTTTTTGCATTACACTATAATAGAACTCTTTTTCGCTTTCGTCAGATATCGAACATATACTTACATCTTACTCCAAAAGTGTAGTTTAATCACAAAAACATTTACTGAATTCTAATACTGGCCAATATTGAATGATAGTAATTAATAATTACTTAATTTAAATATTAAAAGCTGTTTTAAATATTAAAAACTTTTATTCTAAGTACTTTTAGTACTTCCAATAAGTAATTAATTACTGTCTTCCAGTGATTAATAAACCAGTATCAAATGAACCAGATTAGACAGAAGCAGTAATTAATTAATCAATATTAAATATCAAGCAGATTAAATGAGAAACAGACCCACTGTGTCTCTTGCTGGAAAGCACCAATTGTGTTAACGTTCGGGTGTTCCGCTCGAAGCGTGACTCGCTTCCAGTACTTACAATTAGATGCGTTGACGTGGAGCACCCGTATAAGCACTCGACAATTTTCCGAAAAATTCTGCAGAGAGAAACGTGTCAACCTTCCTCTTCTTTTTTTCCTCTTTTTTTCGAAAGCGCACGAACTCGGGATATTTATGGACGGCGATGTACTACGTGCACGCATACAGACGCAAAACTGTAGCACGCATTAACGCTCATACGGGGGTACATGAGCGCGCACGCACACGAGTTCCCCCCTCTGAATTCATGAATAGCGCCGCTTCCGAGTTGGACTTCCTTCCGAGCGTACAATGCCGGCGGAGTGACTCTGTCGCGCGAGCGCACCCATCTATTCTCCGCACTTTTCATTGCGTCACGGCAGTCGCGAACGGACACACGCGGGTACGCGGTATAGTCGCACGAGATCCGGAAGTGACGGAACATTTTTTTTTTTTTTTTTTTTAAGCAAACGTCCCGTATCTCGGTGTGTTGAGGCACGTAGCTAAAATAAGAATTCGGATCGGGGTTGAAGTCTCGATAACCGTAAAAATCCACTGCACGCACGTAAATAGGCGCGCCCAATCTTGCCGATGTTGTAACCTTGCAGTTACGCAATGAGTCGCCGCGCAATAAAATATATATCACATTAATTGCATAATAGGATCGAAGAAGCTTACGCGGCAGGGATTGGGCTGTCACGGACAAGACACGAACACGAACTCGATGGAAAGGGATGAAAGTCGGGGATTAACTGCGACCACGCAGCGCTATCGCATAATCCTGCGACTTTTTGAAAAGGCAAACAAATGTTTTCCCTCAGTCCATCTCACAGAAACAGTGGCTCTGAAGCGTTTAAAAATTTAGCTAGACACAGATCTGGAAATAGAGATGAAAATGACTGAAAAAAACCTAGAAACTTATGAATAAAAAATTCACTAAAAAAAAAAAAGCCTTTTTGCTTAATCTCCCTGGAAGTTTTTCGTTCACGATTAAAAAAAACTTCCAGGGGCCAAGGAAAAACTGTTCTACCAAGTTTTTTATACAAAGTTTTCCTAGGTGATTTTTTTGGTTTACTTCATTTTTATCTCTATCTGAAAATTTTGTTTAGACCATCAAAATAATGTAGGACTCACTCAAACTAGTTGCTGGAATATTAAATCATTAACGCTTAAGCATTTTAATTAATAATTATTATATTATCATATTAAAATAATTTATTTTAATAATAATAAAATATACATATAATAAATGAAAAGTATTAACAATAATTATTATAATAATTATTTTGATGGTCCAATAAAATTATTATCAGATTTATATCCAGCTAAATTTTCAGATATTTCAGCGAAATTTTCCGTCCGTGTCAACCTTTACACAATTAATACAAACAGTAATTTTTTTCAATCTACGTATAAAATTACATAAAATCTCTGTAAAAATCTAGCTGCCACAAGAAAGGAGACCTCTCTCAGAGGAAAATTACGGCGGCGAATTTCCCTGGGGGAAAATTAGAGGGAACGTTTTGCGCGAGCAACTTCCAGTCGGGGCGACGGGCCCATTGGCCACGGGCACGTTAATGCACACGATGGGCGAAATGGGTGTGCCGTCATGCCCCGAAGGTGCCAAGCCCACGTTTCCGCGGTTCGCGTCTTCCATCTTCGTTCTCCACAACTGCCCTGCGCTGCGCCCTTTTCGTCCTTCTCGTCGTCCGACCGTGAACTCCCTCACGACGAGGGATTTCCTTCGATCCGATCGCCACTGTCGTTCGTCGCTTGCGCAATCGACCGGTATGACATATTTTATTGCCCGGTGACTCTGTCCGTTGCATAATCGATCACCGGCGTCACGCTTCGCGTATGGATTCGACGAACTATACCAAGACGTGCCCTTGCATTTGAGTTTTATTACGAAAAGCACGATTATTCGGAGTATCTACACTGAGTAAATATTTATTTACTTACAATAGATAAATGTTTGCTTAATAATAAGAAGTGATAGTTAAACCAAATTAATGGTTCTTGTACTAAACAAATATATATACGCTTAGCAAAGATTTAATTGGCACTACACAAACAACTGACTTACTAAAATTTAGTATTTCCCTTTTAGCGTAAAAATTTAAACAGATTTGAAAATAGGTAATTTTGTTAAGTTATTAAAATGATTATATAAGACACACACTCAAACTGCTATAATATCAAAACTTTTTACAGCATTCATTATTCATCATGCTTGAATTTTATATCTTAATTATTTTGATGATTTAACAAAATTATTTTCAGATCTATATCTACCTACATTTTTAAATACTTCAGCAAAATTCGTATATCAATCGTAATTTTTTTGTAGAGATTTTATGTCGTTTTCAGCTATCCTAAAAGGCTACGTAATTTTTATGTAATCAATATTAAAAAATAATATTTATTTAATATGATAACATACGTATATTCCTAGTAGGGGAACCAAGAAGAAACATTTTCAAATTATACCAAAATTAATTTCCGATAGTGCAGTTAATCTGTTTACTACTATCGATTTTGACCGTCTAAAGCAAACGTTATACAGTGTTTTTCGTATAGGCGGACGATTGCCCTAAATATCTAATGCGTAGCTTGCTCGCGTTACGATAAAGGAACAATTTCCGTTCGTACAAGCCCGCTCAACAAACGGGGATTGCTATTTCCGGTGGCGCATTGTTCGATCGAGGCTGCGACTGGGACTTCACGACGTAAATCGAAAGCCGTTCCATCAGCCATAATATCGGCGCATAAATGTCAAAGCACAAAAGACTGTCGCGAAGAAATTGTTATGGTGATTTTGTCGATAGCCTCATTAACTTGGACAAATATCGCTCGATATTATCGCCGAAAGCTCATATAGAGAATAATAGTACTAAATATTATAATAATCATGTATTTGACCATTTAAAAGATATAAGAGAGAAGGTCACAGCTCTATATTTATGATCAAATTTCATCATTATAAAGTTTGAAGGGTATTCATGAATACGACACTTGAGTTTATTAACAGGCAGCGTCGATAGCACTTAGAACTCTCGTGTCCTCTATTTAAAGAATCGGATGACCCTCGAAAAGCGAACGTAATGACGCATCGCTAATTACACTATCTCGTTTGTTGCGACAAGAACAGCCCATAAATGGCGCTTGAATTCCAGTGGTAAGAAAAGCACTGTCGCGAGTTGATGTTAACGCAAGTTGGATTGATGATTGGAGGGAAACTTCGGTCATTACCGACCCATGAAATTCACAACTGATTAAGCTCAAATCACGTGTGTTTGCACAAAATCTCGATCAAGATTTATAGTGTTCAATTAAGTTACTTAAATAGCATTTACTCGTCCCCAAAATTTTACGAGAATGCTATAAATATTTATGTATACACTGAGAAAAAGAGTCAAAATATTCAGAAGTAAATATATTACATAAGACGTTTTTTTTCTCGATATTTATTAGTTAAAAAAACAATAAACTGTGATAACAAACTATAAGTATTACCTCATTAAGAGTAAAAAGTAAAATGAATGGTTCATTTGCTAAAAATAAAATTTTATTTCGCTTTATTTATTTATAAATAAGAATTTATTTCATTGAAATAAACATTACGGCTCACAAATAAATTTTTAGGTATCTTTTTCTCAGTGTAGAAACGTGCGCTTTCTCCGATATGTTTCGATGTTACACCGCTTTTTCCGATATGTTTCAACGTTTTCTAAATCTCTTCCCAAATTGAAGTTAATCGCTACCTACCGTTCCGCGTTTCGACATCGAATACGTTCGAGCTCTTGTTCGATGCCCGGTCCCGAGAAAAGTCCGAGATTTCCTCAGTCTTTACGAGATTATCGAATTCCATTCCCCCGGCCTCGCGACCTTCGCCCTCGAGTCTCAACCCTTCGTTCCATCGTTCGACAGATGTTCCCGAATGCTCCACCTCGTCCTTGAAGCGAACAGTTTTGTTCTCGCGCGCGAGGGACACCTGTTCGCCATGTCGACTCTTCAGAATCGGCGCCCTGACGAACAAGTCCATCATCGTGCGTTCGATCTTCAGGTGTTCCTCCACAATGCGATCCAGGGTGTCTGCGTACGATCTGCGATCGTACCAATCATCATTTTCATGGATTTTCAAGCTCTGGAACCCGCTGGGACTTTCTAGAGCCTGATATCCGTTAGTTTCGGGTCCCGCAGGAATCGCCACGGTGTTCATCCGCCTGAAATCAAGGCTGTTCAACTTGTTTTCGAAGTTCTGCCGGGTCTCCGTGTTACGGAAGCACGGCGGCGGGTCGATGAGGAACTTCAGCGCTTCCAGGTGCTCATAATATTCACGCTCGAGCTCCCCGGCCCTTCTTCCGCCGACGTTGACTTCCTCCCATCGTCCGTTGTCGTTGCCTTTCGACGTTTCCACGCTTTTCGCGGGGATCTTCCTCTTCCTCTTCTGGTGGACTCCATTAGCCGTCTTGGGAATTCCCACGCTCTTCGACTTGATCTCATCGTTGGTGAGCTTTCGTGATTTCCTTCTTATAGTCCTCGCGAGTCCTCGTCGTTTCCACGAAGCGCTGAAGCTACGTATCGCGGTTAGAAATCGGGCATTGGATCGCGACGAAGTCACCTTCCGCGGACCTTCAAAGTGACGATGATGAGGTTGATAACGTTGACGACGCGTGGGTGGCCGTTTTGTCATCACCAGTGGATCCGTCGTCTCGCAATGCCGTTGTCGCGACGAGTGTCGTTGATTCAGCGTCTTTAGACACTGAATACAATCGAAAAGCTTCATCTTCACGGAAGATCATTAATTTTACAATTTGTCACCTCTATCGTCACCTCGATCGAGCTTCGTTAATTATCGTTGAACCAACGTGTCCGCGCTGAATTTACTTTCATCGCGTGATTTGTCACGACGAGTTCACCCAACGCGCCCTTTCTTTCCTCATTACGCAATCGCATGCAGATTCATTAAACAGCGATTCGCGACCATTGTACCGTCGGATAATACGCGCATTGTTGACAATCGCCATCATTCACAGGCATCCCCACTGTTGTACGCGTTTCCTGATTGAACACTCATCGGCATTGCCCTGTATATGTTTGCTTGAGTATTCACTAAATTGTCGATCAAACTGATAAAAAAAAATTTACACCGAGAAATTACATTATCATGATAAAGCGCAGGATCAGGGGATCGATCACGTAATCATCAATGATCTCCTTGCTAAATTATCTAAAATTATCAAACCTCCTTGCATAAAAAAAAATATATTATATGATTATTCAGATATGCAAATTTTTATCACAATAATAATAATACTTGTATGATTCTTTTTCCGTCCGTATTTCTTTTTCCAGTTTATACATTTGTACCGTTTTATCTCATCTCGTAGGCCACTTTTAAATATAACAGCTTTTTATTCTGGGACTCTGTTTGTAATCATAGACTTTTCTTTAATATTACAGAAATTTATCCATTTTGTGAACAATCTTGTTTTGATAAAGACTGACATATGAGGATAAGTTACATTTTCTTTGTTGGAGGACAAGTTTTTCAAGAAATATTATCAAAGCATGACTTGCAACTGCATGCATTCTAAATTTCTGTAAACTTTTATTCACTGGGTTACGATTCAACGTGAACTGAAACATTCGTATTCGAATAGATCAATACATTAATTGTCGTATTTTGTACACTGACATCGCGTTATTTAGTTCACTGCTCCGTATTGTTCTTATTTAAATTTCAAATACGTGGTTTAATTACAACGATCACTTTTCCATCACGACTTCTTCCGGAAAATCAGGCGATCGATCCCCGACCCTCCATCCACGGAAAGCCGAAAATCCGGGTGCTTCTTTTTGAAATAAACGACTTCGAAACTTGATAGCTCAGCGCGGCGCGCTCGACAAGGTGTTCCCCGATACTGAACGAGAAAGGTGGGTCCGCAGGCGGTGGCCCCGTGAAGGAAGAAGAGAAGAAGAAGAGGGTCGCCTCCTCGATGTAGGGTCTTCCCGGAGAGCCAAGGGTGCGCCCGCATGGAATTGCAGCGCGTCGTTGTGGTGGCAGGTGTACACTCGCGTACATGAGAATGTACGTGCGAGCTGGGGACAGGTGGGTTGCGTGTGTGCGTGAACAACACGCACGCACATTCGACGCGCGGCGTTGAGTATGCCTCTGTCTGGATGCGCACTGTACCGCGACGACGAGCGGGCAATTTGGAGAAAAGAGCTGGTAATAATGACCAGAGTGGGATGATCCGCGCGTACATTTATGGTCCGTGTACACGTCATACGTTGTGGACTTATTAGGCTCTCGTTATTATCCAGTCATCCGAAGATCGAAATAAGCCGCTAATTATCGGCGATTAATTGGATGAGATAAAAGTCTCTAATAGTCTGCGGCTTTCGAAACCCAATATCTCCCGATGATTATATGAAGACTTTCCAGATATTTATTTCAACCATTTTTCCGTTTTTTTTCTAGGTATGCATAAATATTTTTAACCCCTTTAGACCTAATTTTATTGGAATGGTAGAAATATTTTTTTTTTTATTTAATTCAAGACACTTTAATAAGTAATTCATACTAAACAATTAAGTTTTTCAACATATACATTATTATATGCCACTGATCTCATCAAATAACGGACAATGTCTTCAAATTTGTGTACATTATAATAGTCTAAAGGGATTAAAACGTAAAAGACTGGGGTATGTTAAGTTAGCACCCCAACTATAGTACTCAGGAGTTTTGACTAGAGTTTCCACTTCCTTTTGACGGGACGAAGAGTTCTCTACAGTTAATAACAAGAATTCCGCTCAATAAACATTTTTTTACATTTTTTAAAAATGGGGTCCTAACTTTTATCGAATTTCGAGGTGGAATAGTTCTGAGCGGCTTAATAGCTTCAATTTGCGATTGCCTAGAGTTCATGATATGTAAAAAAAAATTTCGAATAATAAAAAAAAAATTAAAAATTTTTGGAAAATTAATTTTTAGATACAATAGTTCTGATGATAATTCCTACTTCTTTTTGACGATACGAAAAGTTCTCTATGATTTTTAATGACATATGTGCTTAATAATCATTTTTTAATAATTTTTTAAAAATGGGGTGCTAACTTTTTAACGAAATTCAAGGTCGCATAGTTCTGATCAGCTTAACAGAACTATTTTGTGAATGCCTAGAGTTCTTGATACATAAAAAACATTTTTGAAATATAATAAAGTTTAAAAAAAATAGTGGAAATCTTTGAAAATTTTTTTGAGAGTACCGAGTAGTTCTGAGTAGCGTTTCTTATAGTTCTCGACGAGTTCTACCGAAAACTGTAAGGTGAAAAAGCGTTTGGACTAACGGTTTGCAAGATACAGCGACATTTGTCAGAAGATCAACAATTTTTAGAGTATATCTCGGAAACCATTGGTCTAATCGCTTTGAGCCCTGATACTTTTCGACAGAACTCG